>NW_008238321.1:4262475-4268716 GCF_000691975.1 Corvus brachyrhynchos
CTTCTCTGGCGAGGCGCCGGCTGCCGCGGTGGTGCCGTTGCAGGTGAAGAAGGCGGTGGAGGCTCTCGTGGCTTTCTCCAGACGCAAGGCCAAGGGAGACGCGCTGCTCCTCAACGAGTGCGAGAGCGTCCATCTCTTGGTGACGGTCTGGAAGGTCCCGCAGGTGGCAAAAGTTATCCGAATGTAAGGCATTGATACCCGGCCGCGTGGTTACAGGGGTTGCTCGTGTCCTTTGGCTTGGAAAAGAGCACTTTGCAGATTCGGAGCGTAAGGAATTTGACTGTCGCAGCCCTGTCCTGGCAGTTCCCGTGCCGTGACTTAGAACTGCGGGGTCAGAACGCTGCTTTACCCGTACTTTCGGTATAACGGGAAGCTGGGCTGTGCCAGCTTTTTGCACGGAGAATACTGATTCTGTGGGTTGCCAGTTACAGGGTATGTGCCTCTCAGTCCTTAAGCTTGAGAAAATAGATCAATTTCTGTGTCTTGACCCACCACCACCAAATCATTAGTAAGACTTCTTTCGTGTGGTAAGCAAACCTGAATATGAATTAGAAGTCTCCTTTTAAACTGTAGCTGTGCTACATTGCGAAAGTTTACATCCATTTATCAGGGCCCGAGTGTTACAAAGTTTTGTCTAATGACTGGATGTAGCCATGGCATAAGGTGAGGAGCATGGAGGGTCCTCCTCCTGGGACCCGTGTGGTAAGGGCTGTTGGCAGGACAAGGTATTCCGCCTTGTGTCTGGAGCCGTGGTATTCCACGGTTTCACTTTTCCAGTTTTGTATGTTTATCAAGTATAGGTTCCACTGCAAATATTTAGTAGTTAACAGAGTCTAAATACAGGCACTTCTCTGTGTTATTAAAGGGTACTGATCTCTCAGTTGTAGTCCTAGTTCTGGAGAAAACTTCTTTCTCTTATTAGACATTCTTTATGCATCTCATATTCTCATTGTAGACCACTGCCCCATGGCATTCGACCAGAAACAGCTGACATTTGCCTGTTCACAAAGGATGAACCAAATTTATCAGCAGAACAGACTGAAAATCTGTACAAGAAACTTTTAATCCAGAATGGGATCAGAAGTATTAGCCAGGTAAGAGAGGCCCTTGATGGTATAATACAGTACTGTCATTTCTTTCCTTTTATACCACCAAAAAGAATAGAAAGAGTTGTTACCTTCTGCTGTTTAATATTCTAATTCTCATTCACATTCTCTAGTAAGATTTTTATGACTACTCAAACTGTGGTGATTCTAAAATGCAAAGTTTACTCAGAACAATTTCTTCAGTTTGAAACAGGATTTTTAATAATCAGATAAAATTTCTAGATAAATGTTCAATATTTAGTTTGAGTAACCAACTGGAAAAACTCACAGTGTTTGAATATTTATACCCTTTGCAGCTGGATTGGATTGTTTATGCCACCAGCAACAAAATTGTAAAACAACTTACTGTTATATTCAGTCTTCCTTTAGATGTTATTCATGTACTGAAGTTCTGTTTGGTGATGTTCAGCTTCTATGCAAGAGATCCATATTGTTTGATTCTAAAAACAGTAGGAAATGGATACTTTTTGATTGTCTTCAGCATTCTAAAATAATGCAGTGTGATAGACTATCAGTTATGCAGCCTTAATCTGTGCAGTTCTGAGAAGCATTTCTGGTTGCATTTTCAGCAGTGGGGACTAAACTGGTGCTTGCATTGCAGATCATCTCCTACAAAACCCTCAAAAAGGAGTATAAAATGTTCGAAGCGAAGCGGCGCCTCCTGAACAGATTTGATCTCTTTCTGTCTGATGACCGAATTAGAAGGCTTTTGCCCTCACATCTAGGAAAACACTTCTATGAAAAGAAAAAGTAGGTCTTTAAACTTTGTAAATCTATTTTTGCATTATCTTTTTTAAGGTCAAATTCTTCTTAGTAACAGGGAAATTGGTATTGTTTCAGGTATTCTAATTGTTTCCTTTTTTTACTCCTCTCCCTTTCTGTTTTAGGGCACCTTTATCTGTAAACCTGAAAGCCAAAAATCTTGCCAAGGAACTAGAAAAACATATCCAAGGGACTACACTTCCAGTTAACAGCAAAGGGTGCTGTTAGTAAGTACAAATCGATTAATACATAACTTGAAGGGTGGTTCTACCTTAACTGTAGGAATTTCAAGTGAGTTATTTTTATTCCTTTAATATGTGAATAAAAGATGTTAAGGGTCACCATTCCAAATAGGGCATGTTTTGAATCTTAACCTGTATAATTAATTTAGTAGTTCTATTAAAGTTTTACTGTTAAGCTGGGGCTTTTTGTCTCTTTTTCCTTTTACCTAAGGAATTTCTAGGCACCTGTCACTGTCAAAGAGCATGTACAATCTTAATCTAATTTAGTAATACTTTTCTATTTCCAAAATACTCTGTTCTAATAAGATTTTTTTTCATGTATTGTATATCTAAAAGGATCTAAATTGTTAGTAATGCTTTGTAATGTAAGGCAGAAGTTGCATATCCAAATATGGGAAGATGAATACATGTGAATCTATTCTGTTATCACAGAAGATTTCTGCAATAGCCATCCTTCCTTTAGGAACATTAAGCTAATTGCAGATGACTGGGCTTTTTGCATTTCTGGGTATGCCTAAACTAAACAAGCAACTTGAAATAAGTTTATTTGCCCATATATACAGATTATCCTTCTCTTCTTTCAGTACAGCACGTATAGGTCACACTGGGATGAAAGTGGATGAGATACTTGAGAATATCCTTGCAGCAGCAAAAGTGATTGATAACAAGTTACCAAAGGTACTGCTGATTGACTGACTTACAGACAAATAGGTTCATACTTCTGCCTTATTTTTACGTAATATACTGATTTTGTTTTTGCAGAAATGGAAAAATGTAAAAATTCTTCACCTCAAAACACTTAAGTCAGTTGCACTCCCAATATATACTGCAAATATCTCCAACCTGGATGAGCTTGACAAACAGCCATCTCTCAAGAAAAGTGAAGTAAAGGTAAATGAAATTTCTTCAAACTTTGCATAAATTAAATTGGTGCAGCTAGTTCTTTGTCTTCCTTCTTTGCATTGTAATGTGGCATTTAACTGTAATAGCAATTGATCCCAGGCTTCTATGGCTAAAACTGGTTAGACATTCCTGTCTCAGTGCTTCAAATACTCAGTAATAATAATGAAATTATGAAAACTCCCTTATAGGTTTTAAAGCAAACTGGAAATAAATAAAGTGTTTCTAGACGTAAACTGAAGGGAGCTGAGATTCATTCTTAGAACTTTGCCGGTATTGTTTATCCCTATTTGCCTTCCAAAAGTACACTCATTAACGTATATGTGGATTCAGATCATGCATCTGTTATTTATTGGTTAATCAGTGGCATCTGAATAATTCTCAAGCTCGTATATTTGTATATGTAGGGGGAGCTCATACTCATTAAAAATATAATAGTTGGCTACTCCTTTGTAATGAGTTCTGCTTGTGTTCATTTGTCTGAAATGAATTTGGACCATGAATATTTAACTTAGGGACTGTAATCTGACATTAATATAGTTGTGAGTTATTTATAATAACCTTCTGCTTGCAATGCATTTTTTCATATTTTACATATGGTTGATTAGTCCAGGTCTATTGAACAAGACTCTTTAATGTTGCTATACCATCTAATTTTTAACCACATTAAAACAATTATTATACATTTAGAGATGATATGGGGATTTGTCTGAGATGTACTTCTGATTACTTCTAGAAGGCAAAACCCAAAAAAGCAAAGAAGACAGCTAAAAAACTGAATTCAAGTCAAGTCACTGTGACAACAGAAAGTAAAGCTGCTGCTGGTACCCAGGAGCCTGTGATAAAAGAAAAAGTAGAAATAGTCCAAGAACCAGGTGATCATGATGATGAAGAAATTCCACAACTAGTGCCTATACAAACAACAAGTTCAGCTGACCTGAAGGTAATTATTAAGTAATATTGAGAAACTCACATTTCAGTTAAAACTAGACATTTTGAAGAGTTTAAATTGTTTATTGCTCCTTAGGGAACAGTATCTGTTAGCACTCTTCAAGTAGATTAGGGCGCAATTCAGCTGAAAGTGTTTGTCATTTTGTAATGGTTTTCACTGATCCTTCTTCCTGAAAAACAGGAAATATGTTTTTTGGGTGGAATGGTAATTTTTTTGTTTGTGTTAAATACAGAAAATGGAACCAAGTCCAGAAAAAGGTGACAATTTGGGCAAGAAAACCAAAACACCCCTTGGTAAGAGAAAGAGACAGTCTCTAGTGGTGGAGACTCCAAAATCAAAACCTGAGGTTACAGAAGAGTGTGCAGACTTGCAAACGTCATTAAAAGACAAAAAGGCCAAGCAGATCAGCAAACCAAAGGAAACAATAAAAGAAAAAGACATGGAAAAGACTCCAAAAAAGCCTGAAGCAAAGTCTTTTGCAACACCCAAAGCTGGCAAGTCAATGCAGTCAGCCAGGAAGTCTTCAAAATCACCGAAGCAGGCACCCAAAAAGGTGCGCGTGCCACAGTCAGCATGAACGTTGTCTGTTGTAACACATTTTATATCATCATTCAGTGGTGTATTTTCAGTAAACGAATTTATTGATGAAGTAAAATGCCTTCTTAAGAAATCTCATCCCAAGAGCTTTTTTTCCCACCAAGATCTGTAATGATTCAGTGGTTTCCTTCTAATGTACAAGCTTGTACAAATATACTCACTGTCTTAAAGGCCCCATCACCTTTTATCTTTTCCTGGCCCAAACCAAAAACACTCAAATTTTTCAAGTGTCAAAGGGCAGAGATGGGGCTATCTTAGGGGAAAAAAGGCTGAAAAATACTTTAATAAGTGCCATCTTTCTGAAGCAAGAAGTATGGATGCCAAGAGCATCAATTTACGTGTGCTTTTAAAAGTGAAATAGCTGCTATCGTTTAAAAAATTGTTCAGTATAATAAAGACAGGTTGGCAGCTATTGGTCTTACTGTAGATATTCAAGTTAGCAGCCTGGTACCAAGCCAAACATTGTAATTTTTAGCTGTTTTTACCTAGGGTATTGGTGAGTTAAAAAGGCACAAGACAATTTTCCTTTAACCATATATACTTTGCAACATCAGGGAAAATCTTACCTTCAGTTTTGGGCTTTATTTTTGCTACCAGAACTGTTGAGAGTATTCCTGCATGATGGTCACAGAACCGTTGTTCTTCCATCTGAGAAAAGCCAAAGGCTATGTGAATTCCAGTTGTGCCAGCCAAGTGAACTCATCCAGTAAAGGCATGAAAAATACATACTTAGGACTGAAAGGTGATACATTTGCAATTTTACAGAACTGCCCAATTGTTCTCTGTATGATCACTTGTCTGCCCTCCACAGAGTGAGAATACAAGGCAGATTTGTGTTGAAAAGTCCTAGTGCTAAAAACTCCAAATAGGAAAAAGGTGGTAGGAGACAGTATTAATCAATAGGAGGTAACCAGCCTCATTTGTCATTCAAAAAACCCTACCACATCTCCTTTTTAGGACATCCTCATATCAAGGTACTGGCTACCTACAAAGCAAGCGGGTGCTAAATAAAATGTGATAAACACTAATGAATATGAAAATATTCTGCTTCATCTGTGGTGGCAACTTTTTTTGACCCTTTTGCAACCCTAACTTTTTGAAACTTTTCAACTATTTTGTGAACCAAATGCTATTATAGGAATTGAATCTGTAATCCCAGTAAACCAACAGCACTCACTGTCACTGGAGGAGGAGTCTTCCTCAGCAGCATCATTCTTGGCACTCTGTCCCTCCACAAAAATGTGGAAAGTGCCTATGCTATTAGGCCTGGTCATAGTTCCTGTTGGCTTGATATTTCTAGTTACTGGAACAGTGGCTAAGCCATCGTTAAATAGGGTGTTAGATATAAGGCTCTTGTGAGAGCAGGCACAGGAGATCCTACATCTAAACACAGTTCTTGTGCCTGAGGACTTGGGAATGTAAAAAGAGGTCAGTGTGCACCACTCCCAAGGAGCCCTCAGCTCCCAAATACCATCGGTCGCTACAGATCAGCCTTCGAGTCCCACCGCGGCGGTCTGGGGGCTCTGCGGGGCCGGTGGGGGCGGCGTGTGCCCGCCTTCCCCTGCGCGCAGGTGCGGGAGGGGACAAGGCGCGGCCCGGGCTTGCTCTGAGGTGTGCGGGGGGCGCGGCCTGGGCGGCCCCTCAGGTGCGGGGGGCGTGCCCTTCACCTGCCCTCGGGTGGG
>NW_008238321.1:4269074-4275213 GCF_000691975.1 Corvus brachyrhynchos
CTCGCCCCCGCCCGCCCCGCGGACCTGGAGCTGCAGCGCGCCGGGGGCCCCCGCGGCCGCCACGCCGACCCCGGCAGGTGAGAGCCGCGACGGGCCCCGGGACGGACAGCGAGGCGAATCCGGCTGTGAGTTTTAACTTTGGCTAGAGCTTGGGAGAGCTCTCCTGCCCGAGATTCAGTTTAACACTTGCTGTGTTACACCGCCTGCTCGCAGCTGACGCTTCTTAAGAGAAAAGTGTGGAATCTTTCTCAGCTC
This sequence comes from Corvus brachyrhynchos, assembly GCF_000691975.1. Lineage (NCBI taxonomy): Eukaryota > Metazoa > Chordata > Aves > Passeriformes > Corvidae > Corvus > Corvus brachyrhynchos. Next base: position 4,269,330 of record NW_008238321.1, read on the forward strand.
AGGCGGGAAAAAAAAGGAATGGTAAAGATTGCACAAATGTGATTAGGCAGGGAAGACGCTTCCTGTAGCCGTCTAAGAAGGGAAAAGGAGAGCAGGAATAAAGCCCGGGGAGTGTGGTGGAGCTGGCATGCAGAGAGCTGCTGTCAGAGAGTAGCACAGGAGCCATGGCACTCTGAACTGGTCCTCACAGTAATCAAATGCTGCCAGAAATGGCCATTAACTACTACCCCACATAAACTCTTGGGAAGGGAAGCCTCCTCTTTAGCACCATGAAATGTTGCTTCCTTAGAGAACAAGAAAGGTGAAATGCTAACTTGTATTTAACTTGGGGGCAGAGTTGTAGGTAAGAGGTTGAAACCCATAAATTCATAAATCAGTTAAACTACTTGTCTTGAACCTCAGTCATCTAGAAAAGATGTGATAATATCTGATGTGTAAAGGAACTATCTAGGTCCTATTTCAAAGCACGGTTGAAGAACATCAAGCTTTTCAAAATATCCCCAGTGGGTTCATTTATATGGCATGTTCATTTAGGAAGAAAAGCATGCTTAATGCCTTGAAAATGTGTGTGAGGAAAAAAGTCAAGCTTTCACTTCACTATGTAAAATCCTCTACTGAAGCAACTTTAAACACTGTTTTGTACCAAGTGTTTGAACTGTTCGAGGATTCTAAACAGTGTTCTGATTCACTATGTGCAAGATCAGCTTTTTCTGCTGCTCCTTGAAATTAAAATCTGAAGACACTGTTGATTTACAGAAAAGTTCATGTGGAAATCGCCTTCTTGCATGAAAGCCATGAAATTTTTCATGAAAGGAAGTTTTAACGGCAGGGAGATTGAGTATAGGTAATTATTGCTTAATAAAAAACTTGCAGAAGGCAGGAAAGAAAAGCAGCAATACAACTTCCAAAGATTAGTTACTGCTCTTTAGTTTATTATTAACTATGCCTGCAATTAGAAAACAGGCTGTTGAAAATTAGTCATTCTATTTTCAGACTTTTTTTTCTGAAATGGCTCTAAAATTGACAGGTCTGTATTTGCAGGGAAAGATTCATATTTATAAATGACTATGCATAACATTTTCATCTAAAGATCATGGTAATTGCAGGTATTGAGCTCAGTAGATAATCTGCTCTCTCTGTAGGTGCAATATGTGCACATGGATCTGTATTCTGTTGTAATGAACTTCTAGCAGTGAAAGTTACTCATTATTTTGAAATATTTCAAGTCTTATTTCTAAGATTTATTCTAAGTAATTAGATTTATATGTCCTATAGGGATATATATATATACACACATATACATATATACATAAAATGATAAAATGATTTAGGACAAGATATCCCAAGTAAATAGCAGCTTCAGTTGCTACAGTAAACAAACTTCAGTAATGGTAATTCAGAAGGAACCAGAACAGAGGGAGTGAATAGCAGTTATGTTACATATTGTAACATAAACTCTCTATGATTTTACTTGCAAGGTGAAACAAAGCATAACAAATGGTTTCACCTTCAAAGACAATTCAGAGTTCCCTTTTGAAGTATGTTCATCTAAAGTACTTCGGAGTTTCTCGTAAACAACTGTCTGAATCAGATCATTCCTTGCTGATAGACCAAATCCTCTCCCCATCTGGAGATATTTATGAACTTAACCAAACAGGTTAAACATGTTTGGGCAGATATTGTCTGGACAAGGAGGAAAAATACCACCACCACCACACACACACATACATTCAAAAATAAACAAATGAAAAAACCAAACCAAAAAAACCCCAACCCCCTTCACTGTACTGGCCATTTGGAAACCTTCTTGAGCATTAACTTCCTCAAGTTATTAAAGGAACGCTGCATTTTGTTCTGATTTCCTATCATAAAAATTATATAGTTGAGAAAGGTGAGAATTCTCAGGATATGGAATGCTTCTATTAAAGGAATAACAAGTAGATTAGGATCCTCAAGCCTGAAAAGAGACGCAGAGTATAAAGTGTTCTAGAAGTCTATACGGTCAGTATGGGAAAGGTGTGAAGTGCATGCCTCCCAAGGCAAAGCAGGAAAAAACAAACTGTCACAGGCTATGCAATTGAAGTGTGGGATTATTTGACATGGGACAGTGGGACAGGTAAAAATCTACTGATTCAAAAATCCAAAGGAAAAAGCAGAAGAGATGTAAAGATAATATGTTTGGCTCAGGAAGTCCTGGGGCAGTAAGTGGCAGTTGAGATGATATCCTGAGGAGTTATTGCTTGTGTGCCATATTCTTATGTCTTTATTGAGACATCACACTTGGCCACTGTTGGAGATGGGCTGGTGACTTGATGGATCTTTCCTTTGGTTCCCAACTGGCTGTTAAACATGAGGAAAAGTACTTTTAAGATTGATCTTAAGTAACACTTTAGAGTTATATGGCTGTTCTAAGACTATTTTGGAGTAACATTTTCTTAATGTTTTATCTTCAGGATCTGTTGAAGACACAACTACTGACGTTACTGCCCCAAAAAGTGGGGGGAAGTGCTGCAAATGATGAAAAGAGATTCCCTACTCAAAGCAATAGGATTCTCTTATTGTGGAATAATCTCTGCAAGCATTGTGGACTCTCCATAAAATGGACATGTGGAGCTGTATCTCTGCCAAACACACCTACTTCAGTGTTGGACTGGATATACTTTGAAATGGCAAAGAAAGATCCCACAAAATCTCTTTAAGAAGTGAGAACTAAAAAAGAATTTAGCCTGCTTTGCTGAAAAATCACTGCAGCTTGTCATATAGTTGGTTTTGTTTTGTTTTAATTATTATTATTTTTAATAACCTGGAAGGTTTGGATAAAAAGCTCTTGCACAATGAAAAGCTCTTGCACTGTTTTTTACCAAGGTCTGGAAGTTAAACTTACTGTGAATTTTTATAATGCCAGTGCAATACTTTTGTTTGTAAGGGTGCTTTTAAGATGTCTGTATTAAAGTATTGACGCAAAGCTGCAAATGTAGTAGAAGTTATTTATAGTGTAAATACACAATTTACGGTGTCTCTTGTAAAGTTTCATTGTTATTTTGAAATAACCTGGAATCTGAGATTTTATAAGTAGACAACACCAGTGATGTTGGCATACCAGTACATTCTTCGTAGGTACAAATGATGTAATATGGTGACTCTTGCAAGAGGCATTTTTAGTCCAGTGATGTTGGAAATTATTTTCCTAATGCTGAAGCATTTGAGGGAGGGAACATGACCAAAAGAAACCCTGTTGATTAACAAGTACTTCAAGGCTTTATAAAATACTAACAAACTACCTGGCAAAAGATTCATATTATTGCTAATGAAACCTAAAATTGTGTGGAGAAATTCCTCATGAGTTCCTCTGTTTTTGAACTGTTTGATCCCACCATCAGCAAATACTGGTAGGTCTTAAAATTTCAATGCACAATTGTTCTATGCCACACCTTATTGAATACTAGAGGTGGAATTAAGGAAAATATTTACTAAGAACACTGTGACTGTACTTCCTTGTGAACTCTTGAAATGTCTTTCAGTGTTTTCTTGTAAATTGCTGGAGTAACTTCTTTTCTATGCATATTCTCATTTTTAAATGCTTTCCAAATGCTCTCTTTTAACCAAATCAGAAGAACACTAAACTTGAAGGTCTGTATGTGATTTCTCCTTTACTAACTGCAGTTTTTAGGAGGGATATGCAATTTGTTTCCTCCTTTTAATGGAGCTGCAATGTGACACCACTGTGGTGTTACAGTGGTCTGATTAAAAAACCCAAACAAACCAAACAAGCTCCTCCCTTAAAACCTGTAGATCAATTTTCATTCACAAGAATTTTTTTCCATTTCATTGTTCGTAACAGAGAGAGCTGCTTTTTCTGATTTCCCATAGTTTTGCTTATAAACTGAATTATGAGATGGTGTTTAATAAGTGGAATGATTAGTAGCAGCTATAAATTAAGCCAAAACTTATATCTATAGTTCACATACTTAGCCTGTGAAAAAACAAAATTTTCTATTTAAGTGTTGCAATAATTGCTAGAGTGAACTGAGCAGGGCTTTGCATTCATTGTATATTACAATGTAATTAATCTTAATTCCAATATCAGTACTTAATGATTGTTGCATAAGATGGTAGCTAGAATGCAACTTCACTAAAAGTTAGGTGGAGTTCCAACTAGTTTACTCGTATGAATAGTATATGTGTTTTAAAAATTAGATATAGGAGCTGATCCATCAGTGAAGGAGGATGTTAAGCACAGAGAAGCACTAAAGCACTAGAAGGTTACTGGGATGTTGTGTCCAAACAAGGAGAGAAACAGTGCTTGCTGTGGAGCAATGATACCTGTTGTAAGTATTGTAACTATTTTCTTTTTGAAAATCCAGTTGCTGTTCCATGAAATAAATTTGCCTTCTAAATCAGGAAGGCTAATACTAAATAGAAACTGGGAATCATCTGCAGTTAAACATTAACAAATATTTAACACTATTTTAGTTTCATGATATTCTTATCAGCTGTGTTCAATGCAGCACAAAGTCCAGTCAAAGAACTTTTGTGTTGTTGACTGGAAGGAAGCTCTTGGACATGTTTAGGACTGCTTGCTGTTATGTGAACAGAGTTGTACAGCTAAAACTGGAATTCCTTTAGACATTCATGACAGTCCCATGCATGCTGTTTAAAAACTTAGCCAAAACCACAAAGAACCAGACTAGTTCCAGAAGTGTGGGTACAGGAGTCTTTTGCATCTAGTTAAGCCTTAAAACTAGCTCAAAATGTCATCCTACATTCCGCTAAAGGAAAAATGCCAACCACCTGAATTCTAACTATGTAGATGGATTAAATGCTTGTTAGATTTTAAATGTGGACTGCATCTAATGGAAGTTTTCATGTGCCATAGTGTCTATTTAAATGGGAACATCTTTATCAGGGAAAGATTAAATTATTAGTAACGCCTACAAAAATCTGTTTGGTGTGACTTGTGAGAGTTGCTGGGAGGGACATAATTATTACAGTAGCAGTTCGTGTAGAGAAGAAGCATAAGTGTATAGCAAGTTGAGAAAGTTGAGAGGGCTAAGGTCAAACAATGGCACGTGTTGCTGCAGCTAGTTTGTGTGAATTGGTGAAGTAAATGTTACATATTCAGCCAAAGTAAGCTTCAAGCAGATTGAACGTTTATGAAGAACTACACTGGAAGTGCAAGTCTCTGTTCATATGCACCTAGGTTGCTTTAGTAGTAGAATTTGTGTGTGTATACAATGTTTCGGGAGGAAAAACAGTTACGAGCTCCAAGACAGAAAGTCCGTAACACATTTTGTTTAATGACAGGTGCTTCAATACAGACCTAGCCTACACAAAGAGGATAAAAACATCCAGAAATCTCGCTTGAAGTTCCTATCCCTCTGTTCTAGCAAATCCATTATTGCTTCCCAAGGTCAAACTCCGCTTTGTTTAGATTTGTTTAGATTTTTGGCCCTCTTTAATCTCAACTAAGTTGTTCTGACCATTTAGTTTATCCCTTCGGATTGCAGTTTTTAGTTGATAACCCTTGCTGTCCAGGCTGGCCGTGCCCTTGGTGTCACCTGTGCTGTGAGGGGCTGCCCGCGGCTCTCACCGCTCGGGAGGAGCTGCCCAAGGGGTCGGGGAGCGCTCGCTTGTGAACGAACCCGGGATGGGATCGCTCCACCGTGGCGCTGGGGATAAATCTGGAATTCCGCTTCCCTGCGGACGGCTCACGCACCGCGGGAGTGGGAGCGCTACCGGGAGTCAGTGTTAAAACCGGAACGGTGACGAGAGTAGAGCTGCCCGGTCCTCTTGCCCGGCTTCATCCCCGCGTACGGGGCGGGAAATGCCCTCTCCGTGCCCCTGCCCGGCTCCCTTGGTCCGCCCGCAGCACGGCGGGCGGGGG
>NW_008238321.1:4275678-4310340 GCF_000691975.1 Corvus brachyrhynchos
TCCCCTCCCCGCAGGTGTCGTGACCATGCTGGGAGCGGACGAGTTCATCAGCTCCCCGCCCAGGAAGACTGTGCGGTTCGGGGGGACCCTGACGGAGATTCTGCTCAAGTACGAAAAGGTGACTGCGGCTTCTCGGGGGCCTGCGCTGCGTCCGGGCTGCTGGTTCCTGGGGTCATTCCGTGAGAAGACTCGTTTCGCCTTACGCAAGACCGCGTCTGAAGGCTTAGGGAAAAAAACTGAAGGCAGCTGAGCGTTGTAGGCTTGTGCCAGGCGGTGTTGCTGTGTGAGTGAAAAGATTTCCCCCGTGAGTCAACCTCAGTGGCTGGGTGGATGTAAAACCTGGCTTATGCCAAAGTGTGCACAGGGATCCAGCTGTGTCTGCAGGGAGAGCAGCTGAAAATGAGCTAGCAGCCTCGGTTGTCTTCTGGGACAGCACCCTGTTACTGCTGCTGCAGCCTTCCTGAGCTGCCTTGCCTCTCTTGTGTTCTTGATGTACCTGTTCAGCAATAGTTGGTTGTTCAGATACATTGATGAAATTGGTATTTTTTACTGAAGAAAATACAAAAGAGAAAGTAATCTCTTTATTTTTGTTTCCCCTGCTAGGGTGATACCACAGATTTTGAGTTGTTAAAGCATCAGCTGTCAGATCCAGACATAAAGGTAAGACTTTGATAGTCAGGGGTCTGATGATTTAAAGTTTGTCTGAGTGTAATCACCAGACAAGTCATTCTGGTGCTTGCACGAATTCTTTGCTTTAAACATTTAAATTGTATTTAACAGCTTTTTTCTTTGTGGAAACCATCAGAATTTAAAAAATTGTCTATTTATACACATACATATATGCAGGATCGTCATAAATGGTGTCTCATGCTTACTGACTCTGCTGTACCCTTTGAGTCTGTTCCAGATACCATCTTTTCAGGTTGCTGATGCTTGATTATAGAGACACTTCTGTAGATCAAACTGTGGTTTCTGACTTTCATAGCCTTTAAGTTGCATCAAATTTTACCTTCTGTTCTCACTAAATCTTGTTTCATTATGCAGTAACATAGATATGCATTTAGTAGTTATACCCAGAAGTATTGTTTCACAGCTCTTCTGTATAGCTACAAGTACCCACATTTGCTGTTTCAAGACTTGAATGTTCCTTCTGCTTTAACTAGAGCAGTAGAGAAAAGAAAATTGAGATGGAATGCCATTTTTTAAAAATTCTTTTATGTTCTTTATGAGTGAGATTGCATGCCTTGCTCAGTCTGACTGAAATATTCCAGGCAGGCTGTTGGTTTAGGAGTTGACATGAATGTATTCTGCATTCAAGAGCTTTCATTGGTGAGGACACAAACTTAAAGAAATTCCTTTCATATTAGTGTGAAAACAATTTGTATTAATCTTTGACTTGTAAACAATTCATCTTTGACTTGTAAGGATTTTGTTATTTTCTGCTAATACGTAATACTGTTTATTTGAATAGCTACCTGTTTTTTCTGCTTATTTTAAGGATGGCCAGATCATTAATTGGCTGCATGAATTTCGAGCTTCTGTTGCATATTTGACCAAAGAGCTTGAACAACTGGTCAGCATTTTGCTGGTAAATATCTGTTTGCTACGTGGGAAGATTAAGAGTTCAGTACTAGAAACGTCCTTCTTTGATATCTTGATCTTTGCTTACTTTTAGAAGCTGCCATGGTTGAGAAGGAGCCGAGAGGTAGTGGAAGAATATCTGGGCTTTCTTGGCAATCTGGTGTCAGCACAAACTGTCCATCTCAGGCCATGCCTCCGGATGATCGTGTCACAGTTTGTCCCCCGTAAGTTACTTCTCTCTTAATCTTCTTTGTTTGCTTATCAAAACCCCTAGATAGATAAGGTCTGTATAAATACAATCCATGACACAATTAATTATTGGGTTATTGAATTTTTTCGTGTTCATTGTGATACAGATGGTTTTCTGTACCTAGATTTTAGAAGACATATTCTTGTTGCTAATACAGGTCCTGTTCTGAAGATGCCTTGGAAATGGATGAACTGTATAGTATTTTTACTACTAAAAAACCAAAAGCTGAAGTGAGGATCATTTTAGATGTTCTCAAGAACCTCCTGGTTCTGTAAATAAAAGTCTTTAAGAAAGTCTTGTCGCTAATTTTGATGCTTTAGTCCTGGTGGAGACTGTTGTCCAGTGTGTTTGCTATTGAATTTGTTACCTATAAGATTTATACAATTTTGATATAATAATCTCACTTTTTGCTAGCTCGAATAACCATCAGAGAAGATGATGTGGATATTTCAGATTCTGATGATGATGATGAAAGTGAGTATAAAGGATATATATATGCTGCTGTAGTGCCTTTACTAAAAAAGTATACAGTGCATGTTGCTCCTTTTTTACAAAATTAATTGGGCTGAGGTAAAGTAAAACATCAAGAAACATCCTTAAATTCCCAAGTCAAAGACTCTCTTGTACTCAAGTGAACCGTGTGCTGACCCACTCCTCATTACTTTCAAAATATTCCTGTTAGTGCAGTATCTGTAGGAATAGAATGCATAGGAAAACATTCCTAGTCCTAGATTGTTCAAAGCCAAAGAAAAGTTAGGAGTTGCTTGGTTTCCATTTTATTTACCTCAATGTACACCCCCGCAAAATAACATTTTGGCCAATGCAGTTTCCTTGGGAATCTTTCAATTGTGTAGTTGATGCAAACTGGTTTTACTGGTTCCTGATTTAGTTTTCTGTAACCAAGTGCATAAGAATACTTTTTTCTTTCTCTAGACGTTTCTGAAAACTTCGATACATGCCACAGAGCATTGCAAACTGTTGCAAGATATGTTCCTTCGTAAGTATAGAATCCCTTGGGTTTGTGTGTTCTTTCCTTGCAGATTTAAAGCTTGTGAACTGATGGGTTTTTCCCCTCTTAATTGGAAGTATAATACTTTGTTTCATTGCATGATTTTTCCCAGTATTCACTAACTGGTAGAATGCTATATATAAACATTGTGAAATTTCTGTCAGGCATCAGCAGCTGGAAATCCTGTTAACAGAAATGGGAAGTAGGAAAAGTGGTGTTGATAGTGGCTTCTATATTCTTCTCTAGTCCATAGTGATATTTGAAGTGGCTTCTAACAAGTGCATTGTGAAAGTTTGCCGCTTATTATCTGTCCAGTGATCCTTGCCAAACCACATTTTATACAATTGCTTACCTTAAAATAAAGTTACTGTGAAATAAGGTTATTCCAGTACGTCTTTAGAGTGCTGGAGTTCAATATTTGCAAACCTATAACTTTTAGGTCTGATTTTTTTTAAAATTAATTATAGGACTCCACAGTTTCTCATGCCGATACTTGTGGAATTCTTCCCTTTCATTAATAAATCGGAAAGAACTCTGGTAAGAGCTGTGACTATTTTTGTTGATTTGTTCACCTGTTTTTCTAAATGTATAAATGTCATGTATAGTACTACAACTGATTTGATGGCAGTCAATGCAGATTTTTGAAGAGTACTGTTATATAGATATAATAATTATATATGTAATAACCATGTATAGTATTGTGTCTGTTTAGTGTAAGGCTGTCCAAGCATTCTGAATTCCTTGTGCATAAGCATTGTGCTCATCTTTAATGACATCACTGCATATCTTTTCCACAGGATTGCTTTCTTAATCAATGCACACCATGGACCTCTTTGACGAGGAGTCTCAGGGTTGTGCAGTAGGGAGACCTGTCTTATTTGTTATCTGTGGATGCTAAAAGGCAAGAGCAGAGAAACTTTCCAGCTCTGTAGCATTTGTGAAGTTTTTCCTTTCTCCTGCTTTAGCTGAGAAACAGAGAAATTCAGCTTCTCACAGCTTCTCTGTGAAAGCTTTCATTCTCATGCAAACTGGATGGATAACAGTTTGTAAGAATGTAAGCTATTTCTACACCTGCAAGTTGTTGTGGAAACTGTAGAATTGTTTTCAGTCTTGTGAGAATAATATTTGGAAATGGGTGTCTTACTGCTCAGCCTATCACCTTGAGAGGTGTGAGTGAATAAGCCAATCATGTGATTTCTTTATTGCGAACTATACTATAAAAGATGAGCTATTCATTAAATGAGGTCTTAGCTCTGCTTTGGCCATATCCTTAAACCTGCACCTATGTCGTGATTTCGCCGTTCTCTGGGAATAACAGCGACAGTTATCAACCCTGAAAAGTCTTTGTCAGAGGAACAGAGGATTTGATAAGCAAACCAGAGATATTACAGGTGAAATCCAAATCACCAGTAGTGTAAAGCCCTAAGCTGTTTTATTGCAACTTTGGTGTAGTGCTTGTGGGCTGAAAAACAAGCTGGAAACTTTTGACAGGTTATGGCTCTTGTTTGATCTTTATATTTACTTGTTCCAACTTGATATGTTGGCACTTTATGTTACAGAATGGCAAAGCCTTGCTCCTCCAGCCAAGTTCAGTTGAAGCTGTGTTTCGAACTCATCAAGTACTGAAAATTCCCCAAAGTTCTTTATATACCTTGCAATTTTTTTTTTAATTTATGTTTTTGTTGTTGTTGTCTTAATGCAAATAACTTTAAGCACCAGCTCCCTATCTGTAAAATGGGGGGATAATAGCTCTTAAATGATATTAGGAGATTTATTTACTTACTTAGCAGCTCGGTGAGGAACAAGATGTGAAGAAATGCGTAGCTGTTTTCAGGGCAAAGCTCAAATGAAGTGTAATAAAATATCATCCAGGCATTGTTGAATATTTCCAGTTTATACCTTCTCATTAAACTATCTCCATCCATTTTATGTACTGGCCAAGCCTGTGGAAAAATGAGCAAGATGGTCTGTGGAAAAATCATACGTGCTCATGTAATTAAAGGTTGTGTTATAATGCATATTCACAGGCTATGGTGTACTTAAATGTTGGCACTTTACCTGATTTTATGCACTGACTTGACAGTTTTGCTTTGTGAAAGTTGCAACGTTGTCTTTTGTACATATTTGTGTACACATGGGTGGGCCCATGCATGCTCACAAAACTTGTCTGTTAAGCTGCTTGGTTTATAATCAGAATGACTGAAGAGGCATAGCTGTGCAATTTAGAATTGTTGCTGGTATATTATAATAATCTGAAATAAAGATGCATTGGGTCTCATTTCAAGCAGTTCTACTATAGCTGGTTCTAGATACAGTGAGGCATATGCTTCAGTTTCCTAAAGAAAGTTTAGACATAAACTCCTGTGAAAATGAATACCATCTCTTATAGAATCTTTACACTCTATCTAGAGTTAGTGGGGAAAATTTGCATGGAAATAGAAGATTAAGCAGTTAATGGTGACACAGCTTAACTACTGAAAGTTAATGTTTATGTTATACATGAACTTACTCTTGATTTAACACAGTCTGTTTAAACCTATTTCTGGGTCTTTAGATAAGAAATTAAGAGACTTGTTTTCTAGAAGTCCTTTGCAGAAATTTGACTTTCTGTTAACATTATTATGGATATCAATTAATTTTGTGGTTTAGGAATGTTATGTCCATAACCTACTGCGAGTTACAGTGTACCTTCCAGCTCTGAGGCTTCAAATTCTGGAGCTTATTGTTGAAAAGCTGCTGAAGTTGGATGTAAGTTTATTTTGTGTTATCTTCTATGGAAGGTCGGTGTTAAAATACACAGAGTAGGAAATGAAATACGCTTCAGTTCAGGCTTGACAAAAAATATGCTTATGATCATGAGTATAAACCCAGTCAAATTTACACTCCATTCCCAGAATAAAGATGTTCCCACACCTGAGGGTAACTGTATGGTGTGTACTGTTATACCCTGCCTGGAATCTCTGCCAGAATCCAAATAACTTCTTTTCTGTGGTGATCAGTGCTAATGTGCAGAGAATGTGCTTCCCTTTGTGTGGTTGATTGGTCGTGTCATCTCTTTGAAGTAAAAAGATTTACAGTCCTAAAAAAAGACAGGAGGTGTAGCACTGTAAATCATCACAGCTTTTTGCCTCACTGTAACAGTCTGGGGAGAGCTTATGTTGGGGAGGTAAAGTTTCAGAAAGTTTGGAGTGTGCATTCGTGTATGGCACATCATGTAGTCCCTTTTAAAATGTTTATTTAGTCCAGGACAAAATCTTGTTGAGAACTTACTCATGTCTTTTTTATGAATAATAAAAAACCAATTTCATATTATTGTAATGGTTTTATAGAAATTAATTTCTTGTTTGCAATTGTAGGTTAGCACTCCACAGCAAGATATCGAAGATGCTGAAGAAACTGCTAATAACTGTGCTAGTGAGGAAAAATCTACAGAGGAGGGACTTTTTGATATGGTTGGCTATCTTGTTCTATTAAAATTTTTTTCAGTAAAATTTTCACTTCTGAGGTGGCTGTGAGCTAAATGTAGGAATTCATTACTGCTTTGTTGTTACTGCACTACACACAGCTCTTGAAACCTGAACAGCTGATAAATGATAAATGTATTCTCAGGTATTGACTTTATTCATGTAAACACCCAGTGTACATCCAGCAAATCAACTTCATTATGTAAAAACACAAGCATTTGTGCCATACAGCTAGTTAAAGAATTCATGGTACTTGGCTTAGTGTGCAAAAATTTGCTTATACTGGATAATGGGATACTGCTTTGCTAAAAAAAAAAAAAAAAAGATGAAACTTTAGCATGTTTCTGAAAGATAAATTTAGTTTCACTTTTTCTGTAATTACTGTCTCCATGATTTGTGTATATAAGAGCTGCACGTGCCATTTTATCTACCAGGAGGAAGATGAGGACAGAAAAGGAAACAAAGTTGTCTCTCCCAGTATTGAGAGAATGGCCCATCCACTGGCAGAGCGCCTGGACATCCTGATGACCATCCTGTTTTCCTATATTAAAGATGTTTGCCACGTGGATGGTGAGTACACTTGCTCTATAACCAAATTTGTTGTTTTGCTAAGTAAGAAACACATAAGAGGAGTTCTTGCTTTCTGTGCTGCAAGATAGAGCAGAACTCTGCCATTATCAGCCTGTAGTCCACATTCCTGCCTCTGCCCAGGTACTGGGAGAGGTAAAGTTAGGACTTCAAAGGTTTAGTCTTCACTTGGAGACATTCTGATTCCATTAAGATGATACTATATCCTAACTGTAGTAGGGTATAAATGTTTTTATTATTTGCTCTACCTGAGTGTTAGAGTTATGGATCCTTTCAACATCACAAGGACTGGACGTAGATCAAAACAACCAGACACATTAATCAATTGGCTTTGTTACAGGGAAAAAAATATCTTCCACTGTTATGTATTAAGGGTTTGAATTCCTTAGATTTATGTATTTAAAACAATATTTAGAAACCATTATGCTGTATCTTCCCCATGTAAGTCAGGTGATTTATTTCTTAGTGGTTTTTTTCTTGCTCTTCTGAGTGAACACGTTATTGCAAAGTTTGCATGTCTGATGGCTTGTATGCACAGTCACACAGAGAGATTCTTCATTTACACCACCTTAAAAAGCAGTAGAACTGAACACCTGGATTTTTAGATGTCAGATCAACTGGGAAGTCAGGTTGGCAGTTTTTCTTTACATATTTTTTACTGGTGTAGAAAGATATAAAATACCACTTCTGCAGCACAAGGGTGGGGAAAAAACCCTGAAATGGCTCATTTTGTTCTGTTTCTTTGTTGTGTAGGCAAGCTCGACATCGGCAACACAAAGGATTTGTATCGGGATTTAGTTTCTGTTTTTGACAAGCTCATTTTACCAACCCATGCTTCGTGTCACATACAGTATTTCATGTTTTACATCTGCAGCTTTAAATTGGTGAGTAAAAACTGGATTTAAAATGCGGCGTCCTCTGTCATTTCTGCACCTTGTTTTGGTTTTTTTTTACAAAACAGTTGTTCTCTGCTGTAATTCTACTCTGAAGATAGCAAGTACATCAGGAGTCATTAGTATCTTTGCTTTCTTTTCCTTCTCTGTTATTCTTTTCTTTTTTTTTATGGTTGCTCTTCCCATGTTGTTCATAAACCACTTACAGATGGAATCTTAGCAAGTGTGAAGGAACAAACTTGGTTAAAACTGATCTCTTTTACAAGAATCAGTTGGACTCTTGCACCCAAGACATGGTGTGCATGTTTCTTCAGTATCCCAAAACTATCTCAAAGATGCTGTCTGTTAGCTCTTTGATTTGAAAATCCTGTCTGCTGTTTGTTGTTCCCCCACCCCTCCATTTTCCCATCTCTCTCAACAAACTGTTCTTTCTTTTACAACTAAGTATAGAAAAAGAGAAATGAGTACTCTTTGATCATGTGTAGGAATAGTTATTTACTGCAGTTATAGGTAGATGTTTTTAATGGTTTGGTTATGGAAATTATGGGAGTTGAGTGTTAGGAATCTATCACTTAAACAGTGTCACCAGTATAACAACTCACAGTTTCTATGTATCTTTTTTCCAGGGATTGGCTGAAGCATTTTTAGACCATCTTTGGAAGAAACTGCAGGATCCAAACAATCCTTCAGTAATCAGGCAGACCGCTGGGAGTTATATTGGCAGCTTCTTGGCAAGAGCTAAATTTATTCCCATTGTGTAAGTTGTTGTCATTCATGAGCAGAACCAAACAATTCCTGCTACTGTGGAGCTTAAGTACAGAATTGGTCTTCTATTCCCACTGCTTTGCCACTAAGCCTGAATCAAGAGTCTTGATTGTCCTTTCAACAATACTGGTTCAGTATTGTCTTGAAGTTTCCAGGAAAGTTTTGCATGTACAGGATGCAGACTGATGATTGCTGAGGTTCATGACTTGTTGTTTAAGGCTTCACTTAGCAAGAAGTGCTGAGCATGGGTAGGTTGTGCTGACTTCAGGCAGAGTCATGGATTCCCAGTGTATCTGATGATCAGAAGCAGATATTTTTAGTACCCAATACTAGGCATTTATGCAGGCTCTGAAATGGGGAAGTAATTTGTTCTAGTATTTTGATACAGAAGAGTTAAAATGTCTTCTTTTTTATGTACACATTCTATATTTTTATGCTGTTTGGGGTTGTGACTTTAACACTGGAGATAGTTGGATATTGGAATTACCTGGAGGACATGGGTGGCATTGCTCTGTACTACCTGTAGCCAAGGATTTTAATTGTTTACTGTGTGTTTGTGGATTCATCTCATCTGGCACCCTGTGCTTTCACTGAGAGGGGTTTTCAGTACGGATTGATTCATTTTATGCTGAGATAAAGGAGAAGGCTCATAACAGAATCATTTTTTAATGAAGAGATTTTCTTACTGATGTTTTTATAACCACTGAGATTCTTGAATATTTGTTTAACATCGTTTCTGCACCATTCCAGGTATTATTTTTACACTTCTTTTTTCTCCTTGCACTACAGTACTGTAAAAGCATGTCTGGATCTTCTGGTGAACTGGTTGCATAAATACATTGATAATCAGGATACAGGAGCTAATGCCTACTGTGATGTAGCTCTCCATGGGCCATTCTATTCTACGTGTCAGGCAGTGTTCTATACGCTTATTTTCCGTCATAAACAACTTCTGGATGGCAATTTAAGGAAAGGTGAGTATATTAGGTTTGAAAGGATTCATTAGAAGTTTTACTGTTGCTGTGTTTTGTAGTGGTCAATTCAGTCAAGTATCTGATTGCAAGTTTGTTGTTGTGCTCTAAATAAAAGGAGGTGGCTTGTACACATGTTGAGGCCAGACCTCCACTGTGAGAGTGCCCTAGGATGTGCTTCTGTGGTGGTGTGCAGAGTGCAGGCTTGTCACACTGGAAATTCTTAGAAATTAAGTTCAGTTTATATGATACCTAACCTATATTCGCCCACTGTTCTTATTTTGAAGGTCTGTCATATCTGCAGAGTTTAAATTTTGAGCGCATTGTCATGTGTCAGCTAAACCCCCTGAAGATTTGTATCCCTTCTGTTGTCAACTTGTTTGCTGCCATTACCAGGTACCTACTCATTTACTTCAATTTCAGCTTGGTGCAGATTTTGTGTGTATCTAAAACCAGCACAGGGTTTTGTTAGGCACAGTATTGAATATTATCTGAGGCATAACACTGCCCATATTCCAGGTGTGGTAAGTTTATTCCTAGTTCAGTTTCAATGAGATCCTGCAGTATTATGAAATGGATTGCTTTGTGTTGGAGCCAGTGTGGCTGTACTTGGCATAAAGTTTATAGGAGCTTAGAGGAAGAGAACAGACTCCTTACCTTGTGACTATCTTGCAAACTCCTAATATCAGCTGGAAAATGGAAGAGAGGATGTTTGTTAAAAAATATCTTTTTGTTTTCATACGATCCATCTGAAATTCTTGCTTTGGGTGTGCCAGAAGTGCTTATCTTCTCTTTGTTCCCTTTTTAAAGGAAATACCAGTTGGTGTTCTGCTACACGATTATTGAGAGGAACAACAGGCAGTTCATCCCTGTTGTGCGGAGCGGCACAGGGGGGGACCTTGTGCAGACCTGCACCAACCCCCTCGACAGCTTCTTCCCCTTTGATCCCTACATACTCAAAAGGTAGAATTAAAAAGTAAACAATGCCTTTGTGCCTTCTAGAAAATAATGAATACAACCTGTAGCAGTGTTTCTGCTGCTCACTTTTCTCCCTGATCCTTAGTACCTTTCATGTTCTGCATTTTAACCAGACTGTCAAAGGTTTAAATTAAAATGTACCCCTACTGCATATACAAGAACTCATTCTTTGCTCTGTTTCCTCTCTCAGATCAAAGAAGACTATTGATCCAATGTATCAGTTCTGGGAAGAGTTGAGTGCTGAAGATCTTGAGAATCTGAAGAAACCCATTAAAAAGGTAGTCTTCCCTGATCCAAACACAGTTCAGCTATCAGCTGCTTTTATTGCAGAATATTTTTTTAAGTAGATAAGGGTACACTATACATTTAGGGGGAACTGTGACTGAAATTTGGAAGCTTTAGGAATCTATTCATTCTTGTCTTGAGAGCACTTTTCCCTCTTCTACAGCACAGGAGCCGTGTTGTGCTCAGAAAATGGACATGATGATGTCACTGGGAAATCCACCCTGTAGAAGTGATTTAGTTCCCATATTTCATAATCAGAGTACATCTAATTCTTTTACCATTCCAGCTGGTCATGACAATCACAGTGTAAATCCAGGTCTCTATTAAGATTTGGCAGTATCTTCCTGCTCTCACTGATCCTTTTAAATTTTTGCAGGGTACTTCTGAAGATGAAGACGATGACTTTTTGAAAGGAGAAACCCCTCAAAATGATGGTGTGGTTGAAATTGCTCCAAATTCTTACGAGTCCAACACACGGAGCCCTGTGAGCAGCATTGGCTCCCCTGCAGACTGTTACGTGCCATACCCACTGTGACATGGACAATCAGAAGGGAAAAGGTTGAAAATTGTGTGCAATGTTTTGCTCTGGAAAGAGACTTGAGCTCAACTTTCCAAACTGGCAAATGTTTAAGTAACTACATTTAAGAAAAATTACTGTTTCTTCATCATCAGATTTCTACAGATATGTTATAGTAAAGTCATATGTTGCTAGAAAAGCTGAGAGAATAAATAGGGTGATATTTTACAAATTTCACATTGAAATGGTTTTTATGACTTAGAAGGATTTTTTTTTTTAATAATTTTTTCTGACTCTTCAAAACTTTGTTTACTAATGTTTCTCTACAAGGTTTTATATATCAGGGGTAAAATTCTGGAGTTTCTTCTGCAGATTTGCGTGGGGGCCAGAATTCCACTGTCAGTGCTCTGACTCTGATGACTCTTCTTGAGTTGGTTTCAAAGTAATGGTGTAATCTCTCAATAGGCAGGGCATGAATCCAGTCTGACAGTGGTTCTTCTACACACATCTCAGCTTTTCCTGTCCCAAGATTTAAAAATCTCATTTGAAACTTGTGTTTGATTCATCCCCTGGACTAGTGCTATAAATGCTGCATGAATTTGTTTTATGCTCTAAGCATATTTAGAAGTGTACACATTTTTCTGTGTTCCTACATCATAGTCTTATTAATGAGCACTCTGTAATTGTTGGGTTTACTGCCTTTTGTTTCTGTGGATATTTTTGAAAGATATTTTAAAGTCTTTGTTGGAGTTTGCATGTGCTTCAAAAATTAAATTTAGTCTGCGATTTTATTACCTTTTTTATTTAATTTATCTTAACTGTTGCTTTCAAGCTGTGAACCAGCTGTTGACTTTGAAAAAACATTGTTCAATTTGAAAGGAGCATTTTAAAGCTTAATGTAATGGCTGTAAGTAATTACTACAGCAATTATATTCTCTGGTGTTGTGCGTCACTCTAACAATATTGGAGGCTGTGAAAAAATGCAGGAAAGAAACTCAGCAGGTTCAGGTGTCTCAGTTTTGCCTGCAATGCCCAGCATCTCTCTGTCTGTGTAGCTTGGTGTCCCTGCTTGAATTACGGCAGAAAATCAGGAGCTGCACTCTGTTGTGGCTCCATGTTTGCCCAGCAGGATCAACTTTCCAAACTGGCAAATGTTTAAGTAACTACATTTAAGAAAAATTACTGTTTCTTCATCATCAGATTTCTACAGATATGTTATAGTAAAGTCATATGTTGCTAGAAAAGCTGAGAGAATAAATAGGGTGATATTTTACAAATTTCACATTGAAATGGTTTTTATGACTTAGAAGGATTTTTTTTTTTAATAATTTTTTCTGACTCTTCAAAACTTTGTTTACTAATGTTTCTCTACAAGGTTTTATATATCAGGGGTAAAATTCTGGTGTTTCTTCTGCAGATTTGCGTGGGGGCCAGAATTCCACTGTCAGTGCTCTGACTCTGATGACTCTTCTTGAGTTGGTTTCAAAGTAATGGTGTAATCTCTCAATAGGCAGGGCATGAATCCAGTCTGACAGTGGTTCTTCTACACACATCTCCTCAGCTTTTCCTGTCTGTAGAGCCATACTTGGTGAAGCCACTTGCTAGTGGGAAGCATACTCAGACAGAAAGCATTATCCTTCCTTAAATCTGTAGCTGACACACACCTTTCCCAGCTATGAAAGTTCAGACACGTAAAAGTGATGGTTGTTGGAAGTGTTGAAAATGAGGAAGTAGCTGAAAGTATTACTTGTAGATAGTTTTCTTTGGGGTGCTTGTGAAGCACTCTGAGACAGGTATTTATTTGCAGGATTTGAAGTCTATATGTGAATGCTGAAAATAGGAAAAAAAAAAAAATCTTCCCTTGTGGAAAGGAAGTGATGGTGTCAATGGTGTCCTTGTGTTGTCCATGTGTCTGTCAGTCAGTGTAGAGTTTCTCTGCAGAGGTTTCTTGTCTTCTTTTCATGGTTGATGTTTTAGATTTGAGTAAGAATATAAACAATGGGAAAAAATAAATGTTATTTGTGTAACATTTAGTTGAAAATTTTATGCATTTGGGACTAAACTCTAATTGCCCTTCTTTAGAATCTGAACTTGGAGGCTTTCAAGACAACATTTTTATTTGGAGCCAATAAAGTTTGATGTAAACAGTGCAATTCTTAACATCCTTGAGAAAACCACATCTCTGTATGTAACTGAGGTGCCCTCTGTGTAGCCTGACTTCTCAGAGTTGGGGTGTTCAATCTGACAGACTGCAGAAATGAGTTTTGGGGATACTGCAAAGTGCATCAGTGGATCTGTTCATCACTGTATAAACTGAGAGGTTTTGGTTTTAACTGTAGTCCTCTTTATTGTCAGTCGTGAGTAATAAACAATAGATTTCCCTCTGAAGTAATTGCATTTTCTCATGGCATGGAAGAACCCTCAGATCAACAGCAAGGAAAACATTTTTTGAAAGATGCCTTTCAGACACTACTTCCAAAATGAGGCTGTGAAAACTTTCCCAGTTGTAATACCAGGTATGTGATTCAGGAGCTTCCACATATCATTAAAAGCAAAAAGAAACAACCCTTAGGTGTAATGTGCAGACATTGAACTTAAACAGTTTTAACTTGTTCTGGAACCTGTGCTGTGACAGCTCTGGTTTGCTCTGTAATTGCAGCCAGGTGTGCTGGCAGGTGCTGGTGTTTTGCTAAAGGGACTTTGTAAATACCAACAGCTGTGAGAGGAATGCTCATCC
This sequence comes from Corvus brachyrhynchos, assembly GCF_000691975.1. NCBI lineage: Eukaryota > Metazoa > Chordata > Aves > Passeriformes > Corvidae > Corvus > Corvus brachyrhynchos. The sequence continues at coordinate 4,289,717 of NW_008238321.1, forward strand.
CTAGGTGCAATTTTGTCTCACCTGAGAAATGCAATGTATCTTTTGAAGAAAGCATTTATTCTGGTATAGAACCATGAAGTCATAGAATAGCCTGGGTTGATGTCTTAGGTTACAATGTAAGGTGTAACCAAAAGTATGTATTCTATCACCATCTTCATAAGCTGTTCCAACCAGGTGGGGCCCTGTTCTTTATCTTTTCCATGACACACCCCTGGTAACTCCCTCCAAGGGCTGTCTTCTGCTAAAGGGCCATCCAGTCTCACTGCATAACTCATGAAATGACATCATCCCATTGTGAGATGCTCCACCCAGGGGGATGAACCAAGCATTCCTACCTGGCTGTAATCTGAGGTTTGGAACACCACAGTCAGCCTTTACCTACTGGATTCCTAGAGGATAAGAGCTACATAACCACCACTGGACCTCCAAAGGAACACCAGACCTTTCTACAGGATCACTGCTTCAACAGAAGCACATCCACCACTTCAACAGGACTGCAGCCACCATTTAATTGGGCTGCTACCACCACCCTGCTCAACAGGGTGCCAGGTTGTACTCTGACTCTGTCATCCTGCCCAACAGGGTGCCAGGTTGTACTCTGACTCTGTCAGTGTTTCTGTACTCTTACATTTATTTTAATTTTCTTATTAAATTGTAGTTTTGACTACAATTCTTTCAATGCTTTCAAACTAGCACAGAAGCTTAGAGAATAAATAGGGTGATGTTTTACAAATTTCACATTGAAATGGTTTTTATGACTTAGAAGGATTTTTTTTTTTTAATAATTTTTTCTGACTCTTCAAAACTTTGTTTACTAATGTTTCTCTACAAGGTTTTATATATCAGGGGTAAAATTCTGGTGTTTCTTCTGCAGATTTGCGTGGGGGCCAGAATTCCACTGTCAGTGCTCTGACTCTGATGACTCTTCTTGAGTTGGTTTCAAAATAATGGTGTAATCTTTCAATAGGCAGGGCGTGAATCCAGTCTGACAGTGGTTCTTCTACACACATCTCAGCTTTTCCTGTCCCAAGATTTAAAAATCTCATTTGAAACTTGTGTTTGATTCATCCCCTGGACTAGTGCTATAAATGCTGCATGAATTTGTTTTCTGCTCTAAGCATATTTAGAAGTGTACACATTTTTCTGTGTTCCTACATCGTAGTCTTATTAATGAGCACTCTGTAATTGTTGGGTTTACTGCCTTTTGTTTCTGTGGATATTTTTGAAAGATATTTTAAAGTCTTTGTTGGAGTTTGCATGTGCTTCAAAAATTAAATTTAGTCTGCGATTTTATTACCTTTTTTATTTAATTTATCTTAACTGTTGCTTTCAAGCTGTGAACCAGCTGTTGACTTTGAAAAAACATTGTTCAATTTGAAAGGAGCATTTTAAAGCTTAATGTAATGGCTGTAAGTAATTACTACAGCAATTATATTCTCTGGTGTTGTGCGTCACTCTAACAATATTGGAGGCTGTGAAAAAATGCAGGAAAGAAACTCAGCAGGTTCAGGTGTCTCAGTTTTGCCTGCAATGCCCAGCATCTCTCTGTCTGTGTAGCTTGGTGTCCCTGCTTGAATTACGGCAGAAAATCAGGAGCTGCACTCTGTTGTGGCTCCATGTTTGCCCCGCAGGAATCGGGGGCTCTTGGCTTCTGCTCTCCTTGGACTGGAGATGGGTTTTGCTTTTTCCCATGTGGATGGATGGTAGATATGCTGCTCTCCTGCTTCCTCCTGACTCGTTCCAAGATACTGTGTGGAATTTTGGGGTTGATTTTTCTTGAGCAGCTGTGTACCCACCTTGCCTGATGCCCATGACAGCAAAGCTCCTCACGAAGCAAACAGAGAGTCTGACCAGGAGGGGAGATCTTGGTGTCCTGTAAGGTCAGGCCATGCTCCCATTGCACTCTGGAAAGAGCAGTGGCTTGCCATGGTAAGGAGAATTAATAGAAATGGGTGTATTTTCATGCACATTCTGAGTTTCAGTGTAGTTTCCCCTTTCTCCACCTGTGTGTAGTGCAAAGCAGAGCAAAAGCTACAGTTCCAAGCGTGTTCCAGAGATCAGGCATGTCTCTTCTGGACACATGTAGCAGAAGCTGGGCTGATGACCACAAAGGTCATGAAGGGACAGAGACAGAATCCTCACTGTGACAGACAATATGATGTGTAAGTTACTATTTTGTACGTGTGTGTGTATGTATAAATTAGACACTTAAAGGAAGTAACTGCTGGGATGGAGACAGACATGGAACAGTGTGTTCAGGAAAGTTAAAAGCTTAGCCAGCATAGCAAGGTATTTCTTAATGTAGCAGAATGAAATTCCTTTGGGTGCAGCAAATGAGGCACATAAAGTGTAATGCTCTGTAAAATCACAAAGAGCCACTTTCAACAGATGGAAAAAGCAACTTTAATACAAAACCAAAAATTGATAGACTCTGCCTTTGATAATCCAAGTACCAGCTTACACTTTAACAGTATCCATTACTGGCTGTGAAGTGTATTTTGGTTGTTAAATGCACTTGCTAGTTTGTCACTATATAGAATTTAAAATTATGAATCCTGTGTTCTGCTGTTTCCTTCACTATGAGGAACTAAACAAACTCTGTGACAAATGGCTTCCAAGTCACACATGCTGTTTCACTCTCCTGTCTGCTGCACCAGTGTGGCCGTTCTCAGTGTGGAACTGAACCCCTGGGCTTGAAGCTGGTTTTAGGAGTCCCTGTGGTAGGGATGTCAGGAGACATAAGGGGACATGCATGAAGAGCCCATTGCCAATGGCAGAGCTGTAGGCTGGCACCCTGGAACCAGGGAGCTTTCCTGTGCCCTCAGAGGAGCAACATGATCGTGTAAGTGGGATGTGAGTACTCACCTTTCTTTACCACCTCTGACCATCTTGCTACGTCCACAGAGGAGTGGGGCACCTCTCCCAGCTGTCCTGGGCCATGAGTGACTGACCTGATGTAATCCAGTGTAGAGAGCTAGGAAGTGATGAGCAGAAGGAAGAATAATCCTAATTTTGTGTACAGTCAGAAGTACACTGGTGATTGTTAAGTAATGAATGAGACCTGGGATAGTAATAAATACTTACATGGAAAAGCTGGCATAGCACTGAGTCATAAGAGTAAATAACATGTTAGAAGTTCTTAGAGAAGCAACAAAACACATAACAGGATTCTGTCCTTACCTGAACTCCCAGTGCTGTGCACCTTGAATACTCTATGCAGTGCTGTTCCCCCATTTCAGAAAGCAAAGAATTGAATTAGAAAATGTCAGCCAAGACAGACAAAGATAATAAAAGTCTGGAATGGCTTCTTTATGAGGAGAGCTTTGCCTTGGAAGAGAGACAATTAAATGGAATATATGTGTATAAAATCATGTGGAATAGGAAGGATGAGGAAGGAATGATTGTTTACTGTTTCTATGGATGAAGGGGTTGGAGGTGGAGGGAAGGACATGAAAATACATGTGTCAAACTCAAAGCAAAATATCAAAAGGGAGGTGCTTCTTCACACTATGCCTACTGGAGCTGTGGAACTCCTTGTGTCAGGACGTTGTAGGTGCTAAAAGTTTAAAAAACTTAAAGCAAAAGTTGTGGAATTGAAATCCATCTGTGAATATTAAATGCCAAAGCCCCACCACATTCTGTCTTAGGAAATTTTCAAACTGGATGTGCATCACTGGAGATTGGGAAATGCTGCTATGTGCTTTCTTCTTTCTTACCTTCTTCTCTAGACATTCTTTTGCCTGTTGCCAGAAGCAGGATATTGAGCTGAATGGACTTTAGATTTGAAGCCATGTGGCTACTCTTACACATCTATGTTATCCTCAACTTGAGACATTGCAGGGAAGAACCTACGTATGATGCAGATTTACATTTAGGGCCAGTATTTTTTACTGTTGCTTTATTTACCTCTAAAATTTTCCTCTGGCTCATCAGAGATAACTGCAGCCCTAGGCTGTGGTGTGTTTAACTCTTGCAGTGAAAGTTGTATTGTCAGTAGTGGAAGTCAGGTCTAAAGTCGGGAGACAAGTGCTGTGTTGCATGGATGTCACAGATGCGCAGGCAAGGCCCTGATCCAGTGATGTTTTGGTGATTGATTGGGGTAAAGGAAAAAAGGAGAAGAAGAGGTTCAGTCAGCATCTAGGATCCATTCAGAGTTCTCTGTGAGGTGGTCAGTTGAGGCCCTGGGGGTATTTATGCAGACTCCTGTGCAGTGGATGGTGATTGAAGACCATACACTTAAATGCCTGTGGAAGGGGCTGGCAGCCTGCTAGCATGGAGAAACCCAGATGGTCAGGAGGTGGATAGATGGAAATTTGTCCTGGGTTAAGCAGACACTCACTCCAGTCTCCACCCTCCCACTGCTTTGCCTGCTTTGTTGTTCACTGTGTAGCACTGAAGTCCTGTGGGCAAGTTCACCTCTCACCACATGGCCGTGTTACTGCCAGGATGGAGCCAGCTCCCCAGCTTTTCCTCTGCAGAAAATCTTTCCATTTACATGCCATGTGAATTTAATTCACATGCCATGTGAATTTAATTAATCACAGTTTACATGGAAATAACCATTTTTAATGGGTAAATAGTGTGTATCCCCTGCTGGAGTGGGGGTTCTGCTGGCTCCAACATTTGAATATTATATAATCTACTTCCCATCAAATGATCAGAGTGAGACCAGAGGAAACTAACAGTAGTGGGAATAATTAGCAGCTGCCTTGTGTCTGGGACATGGACTTACCTTCTTAATGCTCATTCAGAAGCCCATACAGTTAAGGAGAATGCAGGTTTTCTTGGTGCTGCCAACCAAGTGCCACAGGATTTCTGGTTGGGGCTGTGGTGCTGTGCAGAGGGGCCTGGCTAGGTCTTACTCACAAGGAGCTTTATTCCAGAGAAGTTCTTTGCAAACAAGGCTGTTCAGCCCCTGGTACCTGCCTGAGTCTAGCCCCTTTCCTGGCTGCATGTCTGCTGAGATATGCATGGGAGGGTGCCTGGGTATGCTGAGTGACAAGACTTTGTTCAGTCTCTTCTCCTATCAGACAGGCTCAGTGCAGGTCCAGGCAGTCACAAATGTATCACTTTCTTGTGAGTGTGTGAGGAGTGTCATTGTCACCCAGTGCTTCTGACAGAAGAGGAGGTGAAGAGGCTTGCCCAGGGCTGGGCAGTGTGTCTGCAGCAGAGTGGGGACCGCAAGTCTGCTGCTGGGAGGGACCAGCCCCACACTCTGCTGTGTCCAGGCAGGCCCTTCTGCTGAGCGGTGGTTCAGGAGCCATCCTGCCAGCACAGGTCTGGCTGATGGGTTCTGGAGAGGTGATATGCTAGCCTGACTAGCAGCCACATATATGATCACAACACATGTAAGGAGAGCTACTCTGAAGTGAATGGTGTCTGTCTGGGAAATGCTTGCTCAGGAGCACACTCCAGTTCCTGCATTCAGATTATGCTAAGCACCACTGTATTTTTCCTGGTTTATGTTTCCTTTTCCTGCCTTGACTTTGCTACTTTTGCTGTATTTAATTTTGGGTTCTCTGCTGCAATCACTACTTTAATCTGTAATGTTGCCACCTGCCTGCCCGCCCCAACTTCTGGCCACCTTTCGAGCCAGGGCTGCGAACAAGTCAAGGTGCCTCTCAACTGCAAGGCTCCTGCAGAAATAACTCCCTAAATAAGTAACAGGCAAATTGGATATTGGAAAAGAACTTTAAATAACCTCTGAATTCCTAGGGAACTACATCTTGCATCTCTGTTAGGGACAAATGGGTTCAACATAAGTAATGATCCTCCAAAATGAAAAATAAAGAAACATTGTTCATCAGCCTCTGTGGACTGGATGAGAATAGACTGTGGTGATAAAAGCAAAATGCAAAGATGTCCCTGGGTGGCAGATGAGAGCAAAAGAATTAAACATCACTGGACTACAAACACATAATCTCTGACATGTGCCACAGCTTGCCTCCAGATAGCTGCTTTGGATATGACTGCTCTAGCTTTTTCCTCTCATGCCATGGGAAGAAGCTAAAGGCCCTTTACTGTGACACCATTCCTGGCAGCCCTTTGTGGCATGTGCCAGACCATGACCTTCCCAGATGGAGTTACACCTTTCCAACATAGCCTTGTGCAGAATTCTAGCTCTTTAATGAACCATAACAGGCTGGAATTCTCTCAATGACTTTCTGTTTTTCCCCATACTGATATAATGTAAAAATCTTCCTTGTTCGCACTTCAGGTGATTCATTGATGTTTTTATTTTGATTTCTATCTCCCTGTTGTTTGATACTTGCCCCCTTTCTCTTTCAGGAGTTTATAACTGGACAAGCCCCTTTTGGTTCTGGAAAACATATTCCTGTCAGTGGGTGGACCAATTGCTTTGTCTCTGGGTGTTTTGCTTTCTGAGCTATGAAGTTCTCTGTCGCAATAGGACGGTGCCAGTGTTTTGAGTCTGTGACTGTGATGGAACAGTGGAGCTCACTGTGGTATAGTGACACTGTTGGGGCTGCCCAAGGCAGCACAGCATCCAGCTGCAGACGTCCTTGGCTTCTGCTGCTGCAGGCAGGGGTCGGCTGCAGCCTGCAGGGAAAGCTGGCTCCTTCGCAAGGAGCGAGCCCCAAACAAAGGCGGTGCAAAAGCGTCGGCAGAGGCAAAGGACAAGAGAGGAACCTTTGTGTAAGCTCCAACTGGTTTAAGGCTGGTGGAGGGTCCAGGCACAAAGACCAGGAAAAAGGGGAGAGCACACTATTTTATACGGGGGTGGAACAAAGCGAAACAACCAATGGGGATCGACTGAGGAGGAGGAGATAACAGGGGAATAACCAGTGGGGATAACTTAGGGGAGGGAATTACATGAGTAGACCAATGGAGCATCGAAGAAGGCAGAACTTTCCAGAGCTAATACATAAGCAATTAAGGAAAATGCATAAACATGAACTTATACATAAAACTGAGTGGAGAACTCCTGAACCAGTAAACTTAAAACATATAAACTAAGAGCCACTAGGAGCATGGGAACTCGCCGTAACCCCGGTGAGAATCAGAGCTCTGTGTTCTGGAAGGGTGGGCTGGATGCTCTGCTGTAGTGGTCATTGCCACATGCCGTGCAACAGTACGGGTGTGATGGTCTGTGTTATTGAGGAATCCTCATTTGTGTGTTGTACACTGCATCAGGATGTGAGGCAGGGAGTATGGTTTTTGCTACCTTTCATTTCCAACCATCTGTTTGCTCCATCAGGTGCATGCAGTAGGTGTTGCTGCTGCCACTAATGCAGCACCTCCTCTATTGTCTCCCTTTGCATTTCCTGAGTGCGTGTTTGTTCTGAAGAAAGGCTTATTCTCGTTCCTTGCGCTTCAGCTAAAGACGAGCATGTTTAGTGCTGTAGAAAAGGCCTTTCCTTTTGAGAAGCTCTTTAGCTTTGCTAAAAGGAAATTCTTGATGTGCCTGTTTATGCAAAGCAGCCCATCGTTCCCTGTACAGGCTGCGCTCGGCTCCTGAGGAGGGCAGCATGGGTTAGCTGATGCTCCTCGCCTGGAGTTCTGCTTTACATTCCAGCCATGTTTAAGGCAGAGCCAGTGAAACGTAAAACAGCACTGACAGAATTGGTAGTAAAACTCTTGGCTCTGTGATGAGATGCCTGGGCTGAGCAGAGTGATCCCCACTCCTGTTCCTGCAGGAGAATTTGCCTCTCGCTAGCGGTTGTGCTGCCTGCTGCAGACTGGCACCAGTGTCTGGTACTGGGGGACCTGCCCACAGGCTGGTCCCCCCCCCCTGCCCCGGGGAGAGCGCCGACACTGAAGAGGAGGTGCACGAAACCCCAGCACCTCCCTCCCTTTAAAAGACTGACCCTGCATATTGGATGGACTTTGTGGCTCCAGCATTGTGGGGAGATTGTTACGACCTGTTGAGCACTGATGCTGAACTCAGCCTCAGCTCTGTGGAATTTGCACAAAATAACAAAACGAAAACACAGATCCCCTACACCAAGGAACTTGCATGGTGGTACGGTATGAAGTATGTTTTTCACTAAGAGGAAGGCACTGGGAGACCTAAGGAAGGGATTCCTTAGGTTCAAATCCAGGCAATTCTGTGCCTGACTGTCTTACAGGTGATGAATGAACAGCTTTTTCCTTGAAGCACAAACCAGGATGGTCTTAGGCACACAAGAAGCCTGGAAAATCGTGTGGAAATACTTGTGACATACACATTAATACTAGATGGTCTAATAAGGATTAATGTTAGCAGGAATAATGCCACTGGATATTGCAATGATTAGACTATTATAATAATGAGTTTTCCAGAGAGGATGATGACAGGTGATTTATATACTGTACAGCTATTTCTTCTGTGTATACAGATGATAAGAAACTCTGGCACTTTGCTGCAAGAATTTGGGACCGCTCCTTGTTGCTGAAGTTGTCGACTCTTCTAAATAGTTAGCCAAAAATATCCCGGACCGGAAAGGAGGGAGGGCTGAGTAGACAAAAAGAGTGCTGGTGTCTCCTTCTTTATGTGCTTGGGGAGAGATGTTGTGAACCTAGTCCTGAGATGTTTTCGGGCCTCTCTGGGAAAAAGGAGGAGAAGTCTCTCTGGAGGCATGATGCACGGACAGTTTTACAAGCACCACTTAGATGCAGTAATGTGATGAAGGTCTGACTGCTGTTCTGTCACACACTCTGCCTTTCTGCTCTGTAGGAATCCGCTGCTGTTTTCTGCTCTGGTATTCAGAAGAAATATATCCAGTGGGATATAAACTTCTGTTGCTATAGACAGTTTCACACAGTGTGTATGTGTACAGTCTTTGGCTACAGCAAGCTGTGGTCTAACAGAGCTCGTAGTCACTGCATGTGTAATAGAGATTGTGCAGCAAAATGAGAAACCTCAGATAGTAAGAAAAGGTAGTTGCAATTTTCCATACATGGCATTCCATCTTTCTTCATTTTGCCTGTGACTTTGCTGTGCACTGGCTGTAGTTGTTGCTGTCTAGGATGCACAGTCACTCCTCCATAGATTTTCTACCATCTCTGTAGGCTGGCAGGAGATAAGGAGTTCTGGTGAACTGGTGCAGAGCCTATTCTGCCAATGTATTGTCAAATTGTTCAGTCTGTTTCTCTGAAACAGAAATCAAAGGCAGGGAAGCTACCTAGTAACTTGTTGAGGATGACAAAATTATGCATCACTTGAAGCTCTCATGGTAGATATTGAGCTCATTCATTGATTTGTTGACAGAGTGACAAGGGCAGCAACAGCTCAAATTCTTTTCCTCCTCCTTCTTTTTGAGTTGAGGGATACCTGGATCCTTTTCAGAGACCCATTTCAGACTTCAGAAGCTATGTGGGTACCTACATCCCATCTGTAGCCTTGTGAGTTAAAGACACAACTTTCTACCTTTGATGCCCACCTTGGGGAAGGTAACACAATATCACCATTATTGTCAGGTTTATATTCACTTTTAAAATGAGGTCAAATGTTTAGTAATAACAATAATTATTTCCAATGTAAGCCTGAAAAAGTGAAAATAAATTCAGAACATTTTCAACACTGAATTTTCATTATGGGTTCCTGTAAATCTTCCCTCTTAGTGAGGCTTGTTCTTCTTGCTCTGTTCTTTGCACAGTGAGACTTGGGCAGCTACTAAATGGTGGAGTGCCACAGATGCTGAGCAAGCCTTGTTCATCCTGCTTCCTGCAGAGGTTAAGTTTGAATGGGGAGTCAAAAAGCCAAGGCTGGCACTGGAAAGGTCAGGCACATACAGCCAGGGTTAGTGTGTTACCAGTGTTATGCCAGAGAATGGGATTGCACACCACTGTATAGGGTTTGCCTGGCCAGGTTTCAGTAGCAGGGGATGGTAACAGGGACTTCTGAGAGAAGCTGCCAGAAGCTTCTCCCAGGTCCGACAGAGTCAATGCCAGCTGGCTACAGGCCACTGGCCAAGTCTGAGCCCAGCAGTGATGGCACTGAGGCCTCTGGAATAACATTTAGGAAAGAAAAAAGTTATTACTCAGCGGTAATTTCAGGCAGAGAAGAGAGGAGTGAGAATATATGAGAGGAGCATCTCTGCAAAGGCCAGTGTCATTGCAGGAGTGTGGGGGGACGAGCTCCAGATGGCAGAGCAGACATTTCCTTCAGCCTGTGGTGAAAACCATGGTGAGGCAGCTGTGCCCTGCAGCCCGTGGAGGTCAGTGGGGGAGCGGAAATCCACCTGCAGCCCCTGGAGGAGACCATGCCAGAGCAGGTGGATGCCCAAAGAAGGTTGTGACACCATGGGAAGCCTGTGCAGGGTTCTGGCAGGGACCTGTGGAGAGAGAGGAGCCAATGCTGGAACAGGTTTGCTGGTAGGACTTATGACCCTGTGGGGGACCCAGGCTGGAACAGGCTGTGCCTGAAGGGCTGACCCTGTGGAAAGAGACCCAGGCTGGAGCAGTTCATGTAGAGCTGCAGCCCAAGGACTCACACTGGAGAAGTCTGCCGAGGACTGTCTCCCTGTGAAGGACTCCCCCCGCTGGATCAGAGGAAGGAAGCAGTGGCAGAAACCATGTGGGTGAACTGATTGTAACCCCCATTGCCCATATCCCTGCACTGTTAAGGGGAGCAGGTGGAGAATTGGGAATAAAGTTAAGCCCATGAAGGAGGAAGTGGTGGTGCAAAGGTATTTTTAGGATTGTTTTTTGCTTCCTATTATTCTCCTCTGATTTTGATTGGTAATAAATTCAGTTAGTTTCTTCAAGCCAAGTCTTTTTTGCCTGTGACATTAACGGGTGTGTGACCTCTCCTTGTCCATGTATGAATTCATGAACCTTTTGTTATAGCTTCTGTCCCCTGTCTGCTTATGGAGGGGAGTGGTCAGCTGGGTTTGGTGGGCACCTGGCCTCCAGCTGGGGTCAAACCATTTTGATACATTAACATATCTTTATGGAAAATGCACCCCCATTGGTGCTTCTGTTTTATTTTAAACAGCCTGAATCATGAAGGGTAGCTGGCAATCTACATTAAAGTAAGACTGTTCTGTGCTATGTTGTCACCTGAATTCTTAAATATCCCAGAGGTTCTTTTGCAGATTTGCTCAGGTGACTATGTCATCCTTACACGCAGCTCTGAGGGTCTCTTGGCTAGGTCCAGAATGAAGGGAATGCAGGCCAGGCTTGATTACTGATCCCCTGCATTCTGAACTTGCTCTATTGCTTAAGTCATACAATTTTAAAACTGTGATTAGACTTTGCAGTTGTCTCACTGATAGGCAAATGTCAGTCTGGAAAGTGGCCTGGCAGCCAAGGAGGCCTTCTGTGAAGTGGTTGTTCCCAGCAGAAGGACTGTGAAAAGGGTGTTCCGGAGAGGCACTGCTTGGGCTTGACAGGCTTGGGGCTTGCTACTGCCCTTTCAGAGAGATTCTGCATTTGCTTAAGTTCCTTCCTAGTGCTTTCTGATCTGTACTGCTGTATTGCAGAATGAAATGCTTGATTCAGTTCTAGGTTAACTTGGTCTCTCCTTCACACTGCAGCCTTACAAAGGATCTCTGTTGAGGAAATCAAATGAAGTACCCTGACGGGTGATAATGACTTCTGGGAACTCTGTGTCATCTTGCTGAAGCATGTTAGGTGTCTTGTCACCAGCTAAAGATCAAGATGCTGCATTCAGCTCATTTGTTTCAGAAGTGAAATAGAAATACATGAGCTCTGCTGAGGCCTTTTTGTGGCACCAGGATAGCTCCACAGTGAGCCACCCCACAGACAAGAGTGGGGCTAGTATGTTTTACACCAGCTGTGAATCTGGTTCCCTGCATTCACTTTTTTGTGCTCTACACACTGGTAAGAAGAGCAATTTGAGCTTTTGCTAGGGAGTAAGTCAAACTTGCTAATTTTTCTCAATGTTGGATGAAGGAAGCAGCAGTACTAGCTACAAGATGGAACTGGAAAGTTCAATAATTTTTCCACCAGAACCCTATTAACTGGAAAGGGGATAAAGTGATCTGTAAAGCAAGCTCTTGTCATGTCTCTCTTCTCTGCTGTCAGTTTGGCATGCATGGGCACTAGGCAGTGTTCATCCAGGAATCAGTCACATTTGTATCTCCCTGGTTTGTGCCCTGAGATGACAGTAGGGCACAGCTGGACCAGCTGTGACAGTGACAATCTTTCTAGTTTGTTAGATTACCAAAAAGAAAAGGAGGGGCATGTAAAGTGATCATCTTAGAAGCAGTTGAGGAGGGGATGATGGATACTGGGAGGACTAGGGTGCCCACTCAGGTCTCCAGGACCTGTGCAGAGCTCTGTCTTTGGAGGCAAACAAAGGAATTTCTGCCTGCCAGAAGGAGGTTTTTCCTGGTCAGGACCTGGATAGAGTTCTGGTTTCATGTTTCTGCATGGATTCATATTTTCTTCCAGATAGTTGACTACATCCAACGTCTTTGGGAGCAATTTTGGCAGCCTGTTTGCATAGCCTGGCTCAGTTCCTGAATTGCCAGCAGTTGTCCAGGTGCCTAGGGACCCAGGGAGGAGGGGTTCTGCAGCCAACAGAGCAGGTCAGGACCATGTGAACAGGGCAACTGCATTCAGTTCTGAAGAGCCAGAGGCAATAAAGGCCACAGCTCTGGTCATAATGGTGGAGTAAGGCTGGGAGGCACAATGAAACATCCAGTGTCTTTGTGCAACTGCCTTGTACCTCCAAAGAGCTTCTTCTCTTCCCTAATTGCTGATGCTTTCACATGCCCTCAGCCCCCAATCCTTGCATCTGCCCTTGCTGGCCTTTTGTTCTTGTTCTCTTTTTCAGCTCATCACTCTTTGTGTTCTGTGTCTTGATCTTGCCATGTAAAACACTGTCTGTAGGTAATAAAGTCAGTGAAATTTGTACTCAGACGTAACATGTCAGACTAACCAGTGGAGCCTGAGCAAGACAGAGGTGGCTATAATTATCACTTCTTATGGAAATGTGGAAGGGTGGTTTCACTGTACAGCAGCACAAGGGCAGACCCTGGCTGGACATGATGGTTCCTGTGCTTGGCTTGGCTTGCAGGAACCACAGTGTTGTTGGTGGCACACCTCCCTCTGTAAGGATTGGCAGGATGACAGCATTAGCTTGGTGTCAGCTGCTGTATAAGCCAGGCTGTGCTGCAGGATGCTCCCAGGTATCCCTGGGCACAGGCTGAGCTTAGCAGCTTCAGCCTCCCACCTTTCAGAATCAAACTAATCTTGTCCTATATGTTCCTCCAGGCAGACTATTTCCAGTGCATTCAGACTCATGTGACTTTTTAGGCTGAAGACCTTAGTCTATTTTCTGTCATTATTTTCTAGTAAGTTTTTCCACAGTTACAGCATTATGCTAAGGTGATTAAAGGAAATACTGATTTCATTCTGATACAGAAGCTTTGAAAATTTATTAACCATTAACATTCATGTACAATCAAAACATAGTGTTCTTCCTATTAGTCAGATGTTCAGAGCTGTTAATTTGACTTTCCAGAAACAGTTGCCAGTAGCGTAAATGGACCATTAACTAAATACGTTAATGCAGTTTGTTTCAGTGTAATTAGAGACCTGTAAGGTACATTTTAGCAAGTTGAAATGTTAAGGCACACATATTCACAGGCACACATATTTGCAGCCCTCATTGAAAACATTCATGACGATGTCCCAATTAACAATCTATTCAGACGCAGCTTTCATAAAAAGGCAGGAGAGAGCTCTGAGGCACTCCAGGTGTTCTGTTTAGTCAGGTCTGGAAACTGTGGTTTGAATGAATACTGGTCTCCAGAATGCTAGTGACACAGGGCACAGATAAAATTACTCAGAGGCCTAGGTGCAGGAGTTGCCCTAAACATGCCGTATGGCTGAGTTCAGGGTGGAACTTCAAAAACAGATTGTCAGAATATGGCATCTGGAGATCCCAGTGCTCAACCTCCCACAGCTGTTCTCAGTGCAGAGGCCAGCACACGCATTGCATTGCCCTTCTGTTCTTGAGCCCTTGCATTCACAGTCAGTGCCTCACTGGAGGCTGTGGAGTGTCATCTTACACTCTTCCAGATGTTTACCAAGAGGGAATTTCCAGTCTTGGTGTGGACTGGTTGCCTTTCTTTTCTGTTAGCTGTAGACTTACAATGAGATGTTCATATTTTAAATATGGTGCAATGACATCAAAAGTAATAATTATTGGATGCATCAAAGCTTTGGACATTAGCCACAGATCATGCACCTAAATGGCAAATGGTTATAATAGCTCTGTACATGAAACATCAAAGTCTGAGGAAATGTTGCTCTGTTATAAAAAATACATCAGAATGATCATTCCACTCCAAGCAAAGTGCAGAACTGTAAACGTGCATGGAACAAATGCAACACATTTCATACTCATTTGAGTGTTTCAAGTATGGGAAAAATTGATTCCACAGCTCCAATTACCAATCCACATCAGGTGAAGACTGTATTGAAAGTATGAGATTTTGCATGATATTAGGCTTAAGCTGACTCCTCCTTTTGAAAATGTATTTGTAATTAGGGCCTAGAAGAGCAAGAAGCAATATTTAGGGTTTTAATTTTTTATATTCTCCCTGGCCAAGAGAGAAGTGGCTGAGATTGCATAAAATTCTTAAACCCATGGTGTTTCAAATATCCTTTTGCTGAATCGAAATGGCTCTCTTGTAGATTAAAGGAACTGCACTGTATTTTTCTTTGTTAGGAGAAAAGTATTCCAAGCAGAGTGAAGCATGGGCTCTTTGTACTGAGCCTAGGGACAGCTGCTGAAATAAAAAAAAGCAGAACAGTCACTAGAACAGCAGAACCTCTGAACTCAGCAACTGAAATTCCCAATTACAGATGTGCTGCTGTTTCTCCTGCCTCATCACAGCTGTTTTGCTTGATCACTCCCCCAGCCCCTGTGGGAGGAACAGTGTGAGGATGCAGTGCCACATGTGCTCCCACAGCCAAATCAAAGGCCCAGCCAGGCCTGTGCCTCAGCCATGAGTCTGGAGGAAATCAGAGACCCTCATTAAAGTTTCAGAAAAACCTAACTGGTATGAGGACAGCATTCAAAAATGTATTTGGGGGAAAACAAATATTGTTTTAACTCTGTTAATAATTTATGTGTTGCCAGCAGAGATCCTCCTAGCATTAAGGGAATTGAAAATTATAGGCACAAAGACACTACTTTAAGAAAACATGTTGCTAAATAATTAATGTGGCATAGATCTACTGGAATCTGAAGAGTGTAGGTTTTAGCTTGTGTTGTCAAACCCATGCTTTCTAATACCAGAGATTCTCCCAGAATGAGAGCATGGCCATTTTTGGTTTATTTTGACAAAAGCTTGAGTTGTTTTTAGGCTCAGCTGGAATAATTCACTGGCTTCTGTCAGTATCTTGTACCAAGCCCTTGGGATCTTAAGCAGAATATACCCAAAGATCATGGCTTTCTTAAATCAAGATGGACAAAAGATTGCTGATTATTTAGAAAACAGAACAGACTATGCCTTTTTCAGAGAAGCTTCTGTTTGTCCGGGTCAAACTGGATCACAATAAGAAACACTGGTGGAAGAACAAACTCTGGCAATACCTGTTTAGTAATTAAATTTATAAATAGCTGGGAGAGGTGCTTTGGGATATGTAATCCCCAGGAACAGCTACTCTTTAGTTTGTGCATCTCTAGAGAGATGCACTTTCAATGGTGAGGCAAGTCTTGGGGACCACTCAGAAAAATCCATGGCTGGCACTTCCCCATAGCATTCTATCTGATGGGGATCTTAAGGACAAGAAATAGTGCAGCTCAGCTTTCCACAGAATACAAGCTCATCAGTATGACCAAAGAAAGGACGGACACAGAATGTGCTAAGGGAAGTAAATGTGGCATTTCTGCATTTGTCTCCAAAGCAGCTCTAGCAATGCTGTGAGCAGAGCCTGCCAAGCAGCATTCTGTGACATCGCTGAAGGGTTCAGCTGGTGCACAGTTCTTGACAGGGAGAGACAGTGTCATTTCAAAGCAGTATACCAAGCACCACGTTAACTAACAGAGCTGCTGCCATCTCTGAAGGTCTGTGTTTTGCTGAAAGGCCTCTGGGCTCTTTAAACTCCCAATTTGTTTCACTCCTCTCCTATCTTTTAGGATTGGTATAATAAAGCAGCTAGTAAGTCAGGTATAATTTCTGGCAGGCTTTCAAATTTAAGGAGCTGCACAAAAGTATCCATAGAACTATAGTTATCCTTTAATTCCTTTAAATGAAGCAAAAGTGAATGCTGCTTCTTCATTAGAAGATCTTTAGTTCAGTACTTTAATGCAAAATATTTGTTGATATTGATGGAATTCCTAAACACCCTTTATTTACAACAGCACAGTTAATAATTCAGGAGAAGAGAGAATATCCATTAATGCTATTGTAAAAATAATTCCTGCCGCAGTTCCAAGGAAAACTCCCATGTAAATTGGTGATTGAGAACATAAGGGTTACTGACCAGAAGTATAAAGGGGAGTTTTTCCATTCTGAATAAAGTAAATGCAGTGGTGAGGCACTGGCGAGTGCAGACTATGCAGACTGCAGCTGAGTGTGTTCTGTTTTGGGTGGGTGCCCCTTTTGCTGTCCCTGGTGCACCCATGGCACCCATGGCACCTGCCCCACAGCCAGCAGGAGCTCACCTTCCTGCTCACTGCTGTGGCTGCCAGCAGCACCTTGTTGAAACTGGAGTGTAAAGCTCGTGGAGTGGCAGTCCTGAGAAGGCTGGGCCTGACATACCAGAGGAAGAGCTGTGGAAAAATGCCTCTTGCCCACAGTGCTTCCCCCAAAGGAGAATCTGTCGGTGCCAGTATGGTTACTTCCTCTGACTGC
Source organism: Corvus brachyrhynchos (assembly GCF_000691975.1). Classification (NCBI taxonomy): domain Eukaryota; kingdom Metazoa; phylum Chordata; class Aves; order Passeriformes; family Corvidae; genus Corvus; species Corvus brachyrhynchos. The sequence goes on from NW_008238321.1 coordinate 4,306,495, forward strand.
GGCTGGTGGCAGTGGGCAGGGGAGGTGCGGGTGCTGTGCAGGAGCTGCTCCTGGGCAGCCCCAAGAGCCCCTCATTGTAAGTGTCATGAAGGCCAGCTGGGATCCTGCAGGGAATGCCCCCCTGCAAGGCTGAATCTTCCCTCAGTTGCTCTTCCTGTCCCACTGCTGCCGCTGCAGCCGCTCCTCCTTTTTCAGTGTGTCCTTGCTTGTGGCTCTCTGTCCCTCTGCGGCCACAGATGACCTGCTCGGCTCTGCCTTCCTCCCACAGTCCCTGCCCTGCCCACTGCCTGCCCCAACTACCACTATTGCCTCTGCTGTGTCTTGCTCTCCTGATGCAGGGACACCATCTCCCCGTCCTGCTGCTGACTGGTGGGATAAGCATGCCTGCCAGACAGCCCTATTTTTAGTTAAAGATGCTGAGTCTGGGAGCTCCGTCCCCATTAGGCAAAGCTGAGACTCTGCCTGATTTAACAAGGCAAGGAAACAAGCCAGTCAGAGTTATCTTGATCTGAAGCGTATTCTAGAAGTGATTAGCTGCCTAAACTTACTCTGTAATTATCTGTGCTGAGTGGTTTCTGCACATCATTGCCCATTTTTCTGAGTGTTTTTATCTAAGTTGATAATGGAAAATGAATAAAGCCTTAGTTCCACTCTGATTTTGACACTTGTGCCAGAAAATATCTGAAGATGAATATTTTTGTGTTCACAATAGTTAGATTAATATTTAATTTGTTGGCATCCAGCAAGCTGATTAGTTTTTCTCTATTACGACTCCACTTTGTAATTATAGGAACCAGCTCCTCCTGGGGAGGGGGGTGCCTGGGGTAAGAGGCTCAGAGACCATCCTGACATCACTGCAACCACGATTTCACCAGGATAATGCACTGCAAGGTTATTGTCATCTGAAATCTCTACTCCTGGAAAGAGGTACAGGTACAAGGGACGTGCTCTGTATCTTCTGAGGACAGAGAAGATCTGCCCTTGATGGCATTTAAACTGAAGTGGAAACAAGGTGCAGCTATGTCAGGTCTTGGGTAATGAGGGACACTTGCCTGCTGCTGCAGGCCAAGCCTTTTTTGGTGACACAGCCTACCTGATGCTGCAGGTGTAGGAAACATGCCACAGCACAGAGCTAACTGAGACACAGGCACTCCCCTTGCTGGGGATCCTCTGTTGAGCTTGGGCAGTGCTGCTGTTGGGTACTGGCAGTGACAAGCCATGGAAGGACCCTCAGCACCACCATGGAAGCAATCTGAGAGAAAGCTCCTGGAGGCATGGGCTGACTTAGGGCCTCTCTTTGGCCACAGCCATTAGCAAGCAGATGCTTGTGGAAAGCCTGTAGCAGATAAGGTGAGGTTGAGATCATGATCAGAGTCCTTCTGGAGCAGTGTCTGTGTTCAGCCACTGTTCTGAACTCGCAGGTGGGGTTGTGCTCCAGGAGTGTCTCTGAAGCCTGTTGAAATCCTGAGTACATCTGGGCTCCACAGCATTCCAGTTAAAGAGTTACATGTGATCCTGGGCTCACACTGGCCTTCCTCTGTCAGCCTGTTTGCAAATAATTTCCCTGGCACCTTAGATTCCTATGCTATGAAAATGGGCTAGTGAATATTTGGTGTGCGTTGGTGATCCCTCCAGCTGGGGACAGTCTTGCCTTCCTGATTGCAGTTGTAGGTGAGTTGTCCACTTCCATTTGGCTGGATCCTCCAGGGGTGGGCAGGGGAACCAGCCTGCTCTTGGGGACACAGAGGCAACTGGCAAACTTGCATTCTTTGTTTCTAGGATCACCCAATGCTTTCTTCACAAATGGGACTACCACCTGTGATTCAGTCCTTCAAGTGATTGACTCTTCCCTATTTCCTCAGAGAGCAACTATGGCTCAGAATCAAATGCAGCCTTTAGAATTAATGCATCTGTAATGGCCAGTAAGTCTGGATTCTCCCAACTGGCCATGCATAGTAACATCTCAGTGCCATATTAATCTTGCACTGTCATTTTACCCAGCTCCTAAGCACTCAGGAACAGCAGCACTGTCAGGGTGTTGTTATTCATTCGTTTTCACCCGCTTGAAGTATATGTTGTTGTCATAATCTGGCACTTTGCACTGGGAACAAACTCCCCATGAACACAGGGATTAGGGCCATTTTTCAAATGCTGCTGACTGTTAATTTGTACACTGTATGAAGGGAAAAGGTTTTGTTAGAACTCCATTGTGAGCATTACTTCACCAGAGCATGGGCATTTGTCTCTGACAGCCAGGGGACAAATGGGTGTTGGTGACAGGGAGGCAGAGTGTAACCTCTATGGTAGTATGTGCTCAGGGCTGCGTGCACAGCTCTCATCAGTGCATCCAAAGCTGATCTGGAGAACATCATCCAAATCCACTTGTTCAGCATCTGACCGTCTAATATAGCTTCTGGCTGCTGAGCCTCCATCCCACATTACAGTCCTCCAGAACTGTGCCAAAACCTGATCAGTGGGAAGTTCAGGTGGTTTTTTTTAATCTGCAGTACACTCCTGGCTGGATAAGAAAAGAGATGGCAGATACCGAAGAGTTCACAGTTCATCCACCAGCTCCCACAAGCTGACTGTCCTGTTTGCTTCCAGACTATAGCAGCAAGTGGAATGGCTGTTACTGCTGGGCCATCCTGAGCTGTGATGGATTTTTGGTCTTCCTTCACAAAAGGCAGGAAAATAAAAAAGGAAAATTAGTCTCTCAGGGGCAAACAAGTCAAACCAGCAACCTCTGCTACATCTCATGGCCTGCTGGAACACAGGTCTGGACTAGAACATTTGCTGCAACCATTTAGTGACCCATGCTTGTCCCAGATTCATCTCATGAACTGGAAAAAGCAATTTGCCTGCCCACATGTCCTGAAGTACTGATATTGTTAAATCCACTGCATTGAAAGCTCTAGATTTTAACTACTGGATATGCAGAAAGAGAAGCAAATAAAACTGGGCTGTGATATGCGTGTTTCATCTGGGTAATATCCTGGTAAGGCTGGATTTATTACCTTTATGTCTTAAGGCCAGGCAAACCTCATGGGGTCAGACATAAAGTAGAATGAGGCAGGAGAAGAGTTTGAGAAACGAGATTCAGAAATCCTCTTTGCCTGTGGAAGTCTCTTAGTTTTTCCCTTCCAGAGTTTCTACTTCAGGCCATGTTGGCAGGTCCATCACCTGTCTGGCACTTCAGCTGACCCTCTGTTTTGGTGCCAGGCTGCTGCCCACTGCCCTCAGCATTGTAGGGAGCCCTGCTGCCTTGACTCTGGGGTGCCAGTGTGGTGCCCGTGGCTGCCGAGGGTGACCATAGCACTTGCCCTTGAGCTCTGTTCTCCTTTTCAGAATATGGCCTTCCTTATCTGAAAACTGATTACAGTAAGAAAACACAGGCTGATATCAAGTTATCAATGACAGGAGCTATGCAAGTGTCACCAGTGAACTGGGGTTGATAATAAAAGAAGACAAATACAAGGTACACAGAGGGTATTTAAAACTACAATACCTAGGGCTATTTCTAAATTAAAAAAAAAAAAATTCACACTGAAATTGCAAAATTATGCATTTCATTGTGTTAATCCTGCCCAGCTGGCAGTGCCTAAAGAGCTGTGACATTATCTGCTAGCTTCAGGAAGTCTGGTGGGGTGAGCAGAGCAGTAGAGCTTCAGTATCCCTGCTCAGTGTGGCAGGGTCTTTGGGGAGGTGGGAGGGGAGGGGGCCCTGCACCTCTGTCTGCCTGCCCACTGGCCTTGGTGGCCCGTGCTGGCCTCAGTGCTGCTGTGCAGGGCAGACACAGGAGAGCCCAGTGCAGTGTGCAGGTCAGCAGCTGCTGCCACTGTGGCTGGG
>NW_008238321.1:4310852-4318209 GCF_000691975.1 Corvus brachyrhynchos
CCCCCTGCCACGGTGGCTGCCATCCTGTCACGTTAGTCCTTCGTGTTTGAAGTAGGGGAAGAAACTGGAGCACATGAGGATCAAAATCTTTGTGGCATCCAGTGCCTTTTGTGGGGAGCTTGGAGTGAAATCACAGAAATCTTCCAGAAGCTTGATTCGTTTTTAATGATCTAGGACTATAATTCATCCGTTTAATTCAACCTGAGTGACATAATAGCTTTCATTTGGACTTATTACCAGCAGAGCAGTCAGTCAGTTGGAAGCAGACCTAGGGCAGGGCATTTTGTCATTATTTTAAATTTTCTCTATCTGACAAATTTGAAGGTCTTGAAGAGACTGAAGCCATTGTAAAGGATAGAACATAAGAGAATAGGTCACACAGTATGTTAAAGGATGAAAATTGATTCATTCTTTCCTCTGTTGAATAAGCAGCTGTACTTTGGTCCCTGTGATCCATGAAATAAGCTGTCAGAGAAATAGGAAATGTGCCACATTTGAACTTCACTCATTGATTCTGTTCTGATCCAAGGTGCAATATTAAAATGCAGTATGGTTGGTGAGGAATCTGCAGCAATGACAGCAGCTAGGCCCAGCTTGCTTACCAGTTGTCTGGGCTATTTGTAATTAAATTAATCAGTGCTTTACAATGCTGGAGCTCATTTACTTAGGTCATGTGGTCAGAGCCAGCTAATGGGAGGAATCTCACAAAAAACAACATTTGTTAGTTTTAAATAAAACCAAAGGCTGCGGAAGAGGCTCACGGTTCTACAGTTTTGTTCCCTTAAATCTGGACAAATAATTTGCAGGCAATTCAGAAAATCTTACAGTAATCAGAGTAAGAATGGGTAGCAGAGAATTCTAGAATTTGGGATTATTAGCTGGAGCATGTCAGGCCAATTAATTCCTGCAACTTAGATAGACCTAGCTGTGAAATTAAATGGAGGACATTATTCCCTAAAAACTACCCCTGGTTTCATTTCTTGTAACAGAACACACCTTCCTTTACACACCTATTCCCAAGTAAAAAAATTAACCTTGTTATGCCGTCCTCCAGTGGAATCCAGAGGACTGCCTGCAACTATGATTTTCTATGTTAAGTTTGTTTTATCCATGCTGAAGTGTCTTTTGCTTCTTTGGTGAGTTCTTAAAAGTTTTATTAACTAAAACATCATTTTTGCTGCCTTTGCTTTATTTGCCTTAAAATTGTGATTCATAAAGATGGATTTTTATAATTAAGGTAGAAATGAGAAATAACCCCCCATATATAATTTAAAAATGTTGAAATTACAGACACTATCTAACTTCTGTTTTAAATCACAGGAAGAAACTGTTCCCCATTAGCAGCCCTAATTAAATCCATTTTTCTGTGAGTCTTTGGCAAATTCCATTTTAGTAAAGCTGTATTAAACTCTCTTTTATTTCCTTTTGCTTTTCAGAATTCTCTGTTTGAGATGAATAATGGGTTGAATATGGTATGTGATGGCTCTGTAGACTCCAAAGATGTAACATGAACAAATACATTGTTCTGGAGAGCTGGTATAAGAACACTACTGAGGATTTAGAAGCATTCCAACTACCAGACAGGCAGGAGCATGACCATCCTGGCCTGGGAGGTTTATATGTGATGCAAGAATGGGCAAACATTTGTGTAGCAAAGAGGCTGAAAAGGTGAAGGAGGCTTGGAGAAGGGGAGGAGAGGGAGCATGCTAAAGCAAGCAGCATGCTGTTCACCCCTGGCACAGCACACTGGGGTGCTGCACTCCTGAGGTCTGGGATCCCATCAGCTGTGTCCTGCTGGTGTTGTCCTAGGCTTTGGGTGAGGAATAAGCAGTTGCAGAGGAGCGGAGAGAACTTCCAGAGGTTTTCCAGCTCTGCTTTTCCTCAGTACGTGCCATCACATGGAGACGTGTTTTCTGCAAGGCTTTGCGTGTGGCCTGTAGCATCTGTCTAGGTTGTTGTGTTGAACCTCTCTAGACCTGTTTCTGCACACAGATCAGAATCTGGCCTGGGTCACTGGTCCTATGCACAGACAGTTTTGTTAGGGTGATGCTCCCTGGTGACTTGCCTGAGCAAGCAGTACACACACCAGAGAACCCACCTGAAACAGGCACTCATTTTGCAGTCGCTGTTCTTGAAGATTAACGTACTCCCCAAAACCTGCCTCAGTCCCAGAGCAACGGGCTCTGTCCTGTCCTCCAGCATCTCCATCACTCATTTACTGCAACGATTGGCTTCAGCCTTCGATTTCCTCTGTGGAGCATATTGGAAAGAGAGAGGCTGAGTTGTGAACATTAATAACAATGAATAATAACAGCACGAGTTCCACAAGCTTTAACAGTCAAATGAATCAAAAATCAGGAGGGTTTCATTAATAAATACTTGCTGGAGTTAGATGACAAGGGAGCTAGTGCCAAAGGTGTGTGTATCAGTTAAAGGTACTTATCCAGTGTGATCACTTCTTAGCCCCTTTGCTTACTGATGGGTTCCATGTTCTTCTCCATGACCTGCTGCAGAGGGGGCAGGGGCCAGGAGGAGCAGAGGAATAGGTGGAGTGCGCTGCATTGTCCTCTAGGTATCTGTGTTGGGGTTACTTGGCAAGGTTTTAGCAGCAGAGGGACTGTGAGGGTGGCTTCTGTGAGAAGATGCCAGAAACTGCCCCCACGTTGGACAGAGACAATTCTGCCATTATGCTTACAGATAGCAGTAGATTCTTCATGACTCGGTGAAAATATTCCCCGTCCAAAGCCACCAAAGTAAAAGCTGGGAAAGACCTCTTAGGTTACAGTATATTTCCTTCAGGACCAAGTGAGAGTTGTGGGGTAGGACCATCTGGCTCGTCTCGTGCAGCTTTCTCTTTAGATGAGCTGGACCTGGGATGGTTTATAACCTTTTATGCAGAGCAAATTCCTGTGCCAAGAGGAGCATCCCTGGTCATTATGCTTTTGCTACAGCAGCAGCAAAAGGAAACTCAGGCTTTAATCAGTCTGGTTTGAAGTCCAGTCTAGAGCAATTGTAGGGAGCTAGGGAGGCTTTGAGGGCCAACTACCAATGTGTTATTTCATTTCAGGAAAAGAGAAGGACAGCTTCTGTAATTATGATTAAAGGAACTATTAATGTCTCATTCAGGTGTTCCTGTTACCATAAAAGCAGTACTTTCCTCTCTTTGGAATTTGCAGCACATACGTCATCGCCTTTGTTGTCTGGGCTGCTTAAAGTCAATTTTGTGAACCTCTATGTTTTTAATAGTGATAAAAATTTTTTTGCTAGAAGCCTTGCCCCAAGGCACATGATGGTTATGGAAAGGACAATTGGTTTCAAGAGAAATCACAGAGTTCAAGGGTAAAACAGAACTCACTACAGTCACAAGGAGTAAAACTGCAAGCTGTTGTGCTGAGAATCTATGCAAGAATTAGGCTGCCTGTCAGGAAAAGATGCTTCTCTTATAAAGGCATGAGGTTTTACCTCAAAGACAGGGACTGTGAAGCTCATTCCAGCCTGTTGTCTCATTATTTCCTGCTGCTTTTATGTATTCAAGTTCTTCTGCTCTGCTCCCTTAACCTGCACCAGGCTGCCATGCCTGGCATGTAGGAGTTTTCATCAGGCTCCACAGCACAGGCTAATTGCACAGCACACTGCAGATGCTTGTGCTGAGCAGGCTTTAGCATGGCTGGTTTGGCCAGGGCAAGCATGTTACACGGTTGGACTACCCCTGGGTGAGTGTGGAGAACATATCCTTTGCATACCTGTGTCCATGACAAATTGTGAGCACATCTGGCACCTGCACAGCCTGGCACCTGCTGGTTCAGATGAACTTTCACAGTACAGGAGGAGTGAAGATTGGCACTTGCTTTCTGACAAGATATTTTTTCTAACTGCTTGTTGCCTTTCGTCTTGAATCTGTGTTTTGGTATGCCTGTTGCCAAATTCCACTAAATAGTCCATTTGGCATCAGAAACGTCTTTATAAAGAGGACAGGGTTCTTGGCAGCCTCAGAGCTCTCCATCTTATTTCTCTGTAGCTGCTGGGCCTCTTTGCCCTTCCAGGTTTCAGAGACTATAGAGAAGTGCTGTAGAAAAACTTGTCCCATGTGATGGTTTGTCTTTGTAGAAGTGCTGTTCCTGAGGAGCAAAGAACACCCAATGGTCTCATGTTTGTCCTTGATCGTGCATGGGTGTCCTTATTTCTTGAGGACTGCTGAGACTCCTTCAAATTGCTCCTTTAAGTCAAGTCCACCTGACAGCTGATATCCAAAAAACCTTGTACAAGATGAAAGTGCTTCTCCTTCTGTGGTAAAGCTCTGGCCACTGCCATTTGAGTGTCATGGTGGCATGTGGACTCTGCATGTGCAAGGGCGCTGTGCCTACAGCACTGTCAGCTTGGGTTTTGTTGTTTTAACTCTGCATCTGCTCTGACCTCACAGGCTGGACCCAGGTGGATCTGTGATCAGAAGATCCATGAACGCTCCTGGTGTGTGCCCTACAGCAGCAGAAGCTCCAAGCTCTGGATGGAGCCAATTAGCAGAGTGCTGACCAGTCACTGCCATTAGGCCTTCTTGGTCCACTTCCCTGATGGGTCAGGCTGTGAGGTGCATGTCCAGGCTGGGTGTGACAACAGTGCTTTACGCTGTGTCTGAGGCTCTGCTGCAGGTTGGGTGGAGAGGATATCCCTGCTCTGTCCCTCCCTGATCTACCAGCTGCTTCTTCCTGTTTCAGGTGTGGGTAACTTAATCCCACACCAACAATAATGCTGTAAAGGCTGATGGATTACCAGAATTGTTATGTAAATGAAATAAAATAATACTAGTGATATTTTATTAATTCAGCTAGAAATACAGCCTGCTCTGTCTGTTTCGGAACTTGCATTTGCTCTTCTGCTGTGATGAGTTGGTACCAGGGTTACCATTACTATTGGTCCTGTGGTGTGCCGTGATAGACAATTCTAAGGGCTCTAAGGGCAGGTCATAGCCTCACTGCTCTGGCACTGCACAGGCTGTGTTCCCAACATATCTGGGCACTTACTGCTGTATTGTGTTGGTGGGTCTGTTATGTCTTGTTCTAACAGCAGTCTGTTGGGTTTCACTCTTCACCTATTTTGTAATCTTCTCAAGATCAGTGGAAGGAGATCTTCACTCTTTTTCCAGGGCATATTTGGAGTCTTGACAGGTGTAGCCCCAGTGTGTTGGTGATGCAACAGGAGACAACTGGGGAAAGACAAAGCTGTTCCTGGCTCACAAGAATACAGTCATGGAGCAGCTCTGGAATGTATCATTTCAGTTAAAAGTGACCAATGCAGATATGAATTATTAAATCTGCTAGCATGGGGCTGCCATAATGAAGTGTCACATTCTTCACAAAATGAATTCCTATTAAAAAACCCTAAGATTAAAAGCAGAGGAGGTTCTAAAATGATAGGAACTGAGAGGAATGAGAGAACAGAGTATTGATCACCCACACCAATCATGTCTGTTTCTATTTAGAAATACGAAAAACAGATTAATGAATTAATGACTCGGTGTCAAAAAGGGGCCTAGAGGGAGCAAGTCCATGTAAGTCATGTAACTCAGCACCATCAGGAGCTGGCAAGATGGCAGTGGGAGAGGGGCAGAGTGGCAGTGGTTACAAAACCTCAGCACAGATAAAACAGGGAGAGGATGGATCAGGTTTTAGCTCGTTCATTATTCATCCAGGCACATGCAGATGTAATTCTGGCAGTAGGTTTCCCTAGGATTGTTGCCAAGGGGTATGTGCTACCGGGCAGGGAGCTTAGGTTTGATTCCTGGTGCTGATTGAATGCATGGCCTTGGGAAAGTTATTTGACTTCTGTGTGGATCATTTTCTCAAAAACCAAAATGAGCATGGGGAAAACGATCCATTTACATACCCACTAGAAATCCAAATTCAATTAGAAAGGCAGTCAAAAGATTCTGAGAGGAAATGTAGAAAATATTTGAGAATTCAGTGTGTAAGTCATGGAGGGCATTTTGAAGAATCTTACTGAAAATCTCCCATATGGCATAGAACCACAGCGCTTGTTTGCTACCAGCATTGACGTATCAGGTGTATAAAAGGACATTCTGAGTTAGCTGTGCATATTGTTGTCACCTGGGAACTGGTCCATCTTCTGTGTTGACCATATCATGGGGTGATAGAACCATCTCGAAGGTTGTACTTGATGTAGGGTGATAGTGCTTTGTTTTGTGTATGCACACACACAGTGCTCTAATTGCTGTTCGCTATTCTACATAAAGCTCCTTGAAATGTTTTCAGTGAGATGAAGTAACTTGTAAAAGCATGATTCGCTCAGTCAGGATTCTTGCCTATGTGTAGCCAGTCACTTGTTTCACATCCTCTTCCCATCTCATGCTGGACTGGTGTAATCTGTGTAAACTGTTCTGCACCCATGGCATCTTGCTTGTGCCTGAGCTCATGGCACTGCTGTTCACACCGTCCTGTGTCTGTACTACAATACTTTCACACACGTACAATTAAAAGGCAAAATTTAAATTTGCAGAAATTGTGTTAGCAAAATGGTTTTAAAACACTCTAGAGAATGTTTTGTCAGCTTGACAAATGAAGGTAATGCTACAAAATGAATTTAGTTGACAAAATAATTTCAGGGTGTTGATAAAATGGGTTTTGTCTTCAGAGCGAAAAATACTGGACTGACACATACTGTTGTCGTTAAAAGTGCTTCTTCAGCTGTCGGTCAAATATTTCCTTTTTGGGTCAGCCAATGATCATTCTTCATATCTGAAAAAAATTTTGTAAAAGCATAAAGCTCTGAAGGACAAAATAATTGAACTGCGATTTCTTGCTTTCAAACTGAAACCAGATTTGTCCCTAGGATGAGCAAGGATTGGTCCCTGTGAAGTGTGAACAGGTGGGAAACTATGGTGGAGGTTTGACACACTGTGGTGGAAAGAGGGTGAGGTGGGAACTGGGCTTCTGGGAGCAGCTGTTTGTTTGAACACATGTCGTTAAGACTACTTGGATGCTTTGCAAGTTTTTCAGTGGGTTTCCTGCCGATTTCAGGAGCCATTTGCATGCACTCAGAAGTCTCATTTTTTGCCTCCATTATGTTGCACTTCTCGAGCATGAGGGAAGGGACGTGTAGTGTTCTCTCTGGGATGGTGGGGGCGGCTGATGGTGGGCCCTCGAGATGGACTGGGGCTGGCATTGTCCACCTGCCCAGTGCAGGGCTCAGGGCCTGGGGCTCTGCCACCCCTGTGCCTCCCTGCTGCTGTGGGGCAGGGCCTGGGGGCTTGCAGAGCCCAGGAGCTCGCCCAGCCCAGGGCTGGTGGCAGCAGGGGTCCACCAAGAGCTGGGGGCGGGGGGCACCAACAGCGCGGTCGCGGCAC
>NW_008238321.1:4318301-4321608 GCF_000691975.1 Corvus brachyrhynchos
CGGGCCGTGGGGGCCCACTCCTGGGTGTCCCCGCTCCGTCACGGTTGCTCCGTTCTGCTCCACCAGCTGCTTCCCGTGGGTCCTTACCCCCAGTGAGGTACTGCTGGCCCCTTGACCTGCCATGGCACACGGCTGACTCTTCCCACTGCAGCCAGAAAGCATCTCTCCCATTTTTAGGACAAAGCGACCCAGTGGCCATGAGCCCTGTGTAGAGCAGAGCAGGATGGGCAGAAGCTCCTCACTCTCTGTTGTCTGAGGTGTCACAGCAAGGCAGAGGCTGAGGAGCAAAGAGAGTCTCAGGGGAGGTGGCTGTCACTGTGCGCAGGAGCTGCAGATGCACCATCTGTGGATGTCGAGACTTTACATCCGTATTTCCTAGGATGACCTGGTGACATCAACAACAATGTGCCCCTGGAGCACAGGCAGCTGGCATGGCTTGCAGACTCATCAGCAGGGTCCTGGTTCAGTCTTAGAAATATGTACATTAAAGAATGTCTTTTCAACAGCTCCCAGAAACACTGGGCCCCTTATCATGACACCTGTATCAGGTCAAGTCCAGAAAACCAGTGTCAAATCTGATAAGATTTTATGTTTTAGTTACTGGACCAAAATCCAGCCTGGTGCAGCTCCAGGAAAAGTTATCCAGGTTATAGGTCAGGATAGTTAGAGTCAATATAATTTCAGTCACTAAGTGCATGGAGCTGTTTCTCCTAGATGCTGTTTTGGGTCAGGATCTCTTGGAATCTCTAGCCATTCCCCTGCTTCCCAGGAGGACAGAGTGCCAACTTTTTTTCTGAAACCCTGTGGTTTCTTATTTGGATCTTGGGTTCAATAGATACATCCCCTTTTTTCCTGTATCACAGCAAAGGAAGGAAAAAAATCTTGTGTTATGTATGAACTAGACTCCTCTGGGATTTTGAGGAAGCCTGAACTCCAGGAGAGAATCTTGTGATGAGGTAATGATGCTTCATTGCCAGGTTGTATTATTTTTTCTTCTTTATCAATACTGGCATAACTAATTACATTAAAGCAGAAGTGACCTTGCTGGAACAGCTAATCTTCGTCATTTGAGTGTGCCACTCCCACAAGTCACTGGAATGACACTTAACATAACAGCTCCTTAATATGTGGAACATCTGTTCTTCGTTTTTGCAATCATCAATGATCTTCCCTTACTGGTGCCTACATGAGCCATCCGTACCTGGCAGAACATTCAAACTTTTTCACTTCTGACTAGATGGAGTTCTGAAACTGCTGACAAGATAAAAACCAATCAAATCTATAAATCATCTGACATCCCAGTTAGAATTGATGTGTGAGAATTAACTAATGGTAGTTAGTGGCAATGGCTAATGAATTAACAAAAACACAGTTTCTCCTTTGGAATTAGAATAACAGGGATGCTAATATCATCAATTATACCTTCAGTTTTGCTTTTAATAGGGACTGTCCTTTGCTTTACAAACAGTCAGATCAAAACCCCTCCAAGCTGCCCACAGTGGAGCCTTTGAAAACATTCTGATAAATAGGAGGGCCCTCAGTGATCATCTTGTGAAGCTGTGCCATAAACAGAGCTTGCTGTCTGTGTAAGTGCTCATAGCAGCAGCACACGGTGTCCTTGGACACTGTTTTAGGAGATCTGGGGACAGGGATGAGCTACCAGGGGCCCCAGAGGGCCATGAGCTCTGGCTGTGTCATACTGAAGGGCAGCCCCAGCACTGTCAGCCTGGACACTTCTCCAGCTTGTGTCAGGGACATTGTCATGGGCAGAATGTGCCTCGAGTGACAGAAGACCCATGTTTGGTTTAGGATGGCAGAGAAATATGATATGGCTGTTCCCCATGAGAACTGGGATGTCTGCATGTAATTTGTTGATTGAACTTCAGTAGAGCTGTGCTTTTCTCTTCCATGCTGTCTGCTTTCGCAGGCAGACACCAGTCTGGCTTCTCCCTGCTGGGCATGGAGGACAGGGAGGATCAGGGCACACTTACTGATCTGCCTCAGTTCACATCTGCCTTTTAGGCTGCTTGATCCTGTGGTACAATCACAACAATGCTAGAATAATGCTTTAAACCCAATTATTTTTATGGGAACACACATAGTATAAAAGGTCTGACTGTCTGTGCACACCTACACTGTCTGTGGCTATTACCCAATAAAGTTGTCAGAGAGAGAAGCATCACAACAAGTCCTTGAACAATATCTCTTCAAGTTTAAACAGAGAAAAATCACCTCACAATTAATTTCTCATAAAAATAACAAAAAGAGGATCAATACAAACTGACTGAATGAATCAGGGTTGCCTCCCTACAGACAAGGAGAGGAACAGGGTTTGTGGCCACAGATGCTGGCTCTGGGAGGCCAGCCACTGGCTGTGTACATCACTTCTGCAGACCTGGTGAGAACGCTCAGCTGCTACTGACCGTCATGCTGACTGCATGCATTGCCTTTTCCCAGAATTTGACTTTATTCTGAAGAAGAGCAAGAGCCCAGGTTTTTTTTAAGGGCAGGTGGATCAGGGATTGCCAGATATCCCTGTACTCTGCTTCCTGCACAGTGAGAAGTGTTGGCACAATGACAAACCTGGAACACCGAGCAGGGTTTGCTGTGCTACACTGGTGTTCTCCTGTCTGTAATGGCTGTCAGCATCCTTCTCCACCCAGAAATTCTAAGCTTCCTCATTTTCACAGCAGTTCTTGGCCCCAAAAGGAGCTGTAGAAAGTTCTTTAGTTTCTCTGTAGTGATTAGAAACACAGTGCTTCCTTCATGACATACTTCATTCATGTGCTTCTGAGGCTCCTGCACACCTAGCCTTTTGTATCTCTCTTCTCACAGTGTGAGTTCCACAATGCTCCATTTAATGGATGTTATTTGGGTTGAAAGGTAAGCAGCTTAAATGCTTTGCTTTCTATCATCCCTGTCCTGTTAGAACCATCTCTCACTCACTCTCAATTGCACATTTTGTTACATGAACGTGTTTAGATCAGGAGTTTTTCTCTGCTTCAAATATTTATAGTGATGACTTGTGATGTAATCAATAGGGTTTGCAGAATCTCACCGTGCTCCACCACATATTTATTCTTCAGAATGATGTTTGCTGCAGTATTATAGCTAGGACTGACAAGATAAAGCTGAATTAAAACAAATTGCACATTATCTGCTTCCATCCTGTTGCTGGGATTACAAAAAAGAACAAATGAAATTCTATCAAAGAGGAGCTCTTCTCCCTCCTCCCAAGCAGAGGAGTGGTGGCTGCTGAGGCAGACTGAGAGCAGTTCTGACAGAAGCTGTGCTGATACAGGGCTCT
>NW_008238321.1:4321746-4328500 GCF_000691975.1 Corvus brachyrhynchos
CCTCATCCCTAGCAGATGACCACAGTGCTCTGTGCCAGGTTTCCAGATACACATCCATCCTGTCTCTGTGCTAGATCGCGAGCACATCTTTACCAACTCCTCTTCAGTCTTGGCTCAGCCAGCTCCTGGGAGATCCCCAGCGTTCAGCTGTCATCACAGGTCATGAAGCAGCATAATGTGAGCTATCCTGTTCCTGCTGCACACCCCAAGAGGGGCACCCACAGCTGCCTGATTTCTTTGTATCCTTCTGCAAGGAGGAACACTTTCAGGGAACTATGTTGGTAAGAGAGTTTTTTCTTCTCTGTCCCAGCTAGCTGTGAGCCAGATTTCATGGGCCCAAAGAATGCTGGTGTCCCATGAATTCCCTGCAGGAGATGCTAACAGAATCCCTTTTTGTCAGTCTGAATGCTGGCTGTGTGCTCCATCTGGCCTGCATCATAAAGTCCAAGTGTTTGGTGCTGCAGGCCTGCTGGGACCCTGTCTCTTGCCAGCACACGCTGGAAGGATTTTTTAAAAAACTTTGGGAAAGCAGGCAGCATGTGAACAAAGTGCTGTTCAATATGGGTATGTGTACACTGAACTAAGAGAAAACAGGAACTCTTCACGTAGTGAGGAATAAAATGCAGTCTTTTCAGGGAGCCACATGCTCATGTGGTTGATGAGGAGTGAGAGCATCCTGCCACAGAGCTGCCCGACTAGGGGTTTCAGCACAAAATCTTTGGGCAGTGTATAACATCCATAGGGCTCCTTTGTGCCATGGAAGTATCTGACACAGTGGGATGTTCTTTTGGGCACAGAAACTGTATTAAAGAATAACATGCTATCACTGCTCTGGATGGATCTGCCACAAATTGCTGTTTCTTGCTCTTTGCAGGAAGGTGACTTCACTTTTTTTGCTGTATGAGGTCAGTATATTTAAGTTCACGTGACAGGAAGCCTCTTGACTTCAGCAAGAGGGCATTGCAGGGAATTCTGGCTTAGGTGCCAAAGACCTTCCCACTCTTCTTACTGCTCCTATTAAAGAGGTAAAAAAGGATTTCTCAAAAATAAATCAGATTTGATCTGTAAGTGGAGAGGATAGCTTGGTAGATGGCAAGGGAGGAAATAAAGGATCACCACTGGGAATGATATAGGCAAAATACCACCTGATTTCTGCCTACTTTAACGGCAGCTCTTTGCTGGGACTCTGTCTCTGCACAGTTCTCTGCCTCAGTCCGTGAATGCTGAACTGGGGACTCCTCCAAGACTGTGTGAGCTGTGACTCCTCTACCCCAAGGGATGCTGACTGCTCTGAGCTACTTGACATGCCCCTGGAAAGATGTTTAGATTTAACGACATTTAGCTAGCCATTAGCAAAGAGGAATTTTCAAACACTCTAGGAAATAAAATTCTACAGATTTTGAAGATACTAAAAATCATGGATCATAATTACTTGGTATTAGGAATTATGTTTCCCAGTTCTGCATAGAATAGTCAGGCACATACTGGTAGGTGGAAGGAACATCAATCCTGTGTACAGGCCTTAGTACCTTGGTTCAGAATATCCTGGGCATAGTGGAATCAGGAAAGACTCTTCCTCCTTCTTTCTAGGGATGACCTCCAAGCCCATAATTTCTGAAATGCTTTTTAACTGCAGAAGGGACAGTCTTCTGGGGCAAGTCTCTGAGCAGCGTCTTCCTGGGCACAGGACTGTGGTGAGGTCTGCCCACCCAGCCCAGGACAGAGGTCCACAGTAGTGGAGCCAGGCACATGCCCCTCTCCTGGCATCCTTCAGAAGCACAGAGAACCTCGGGAAGAGCAGAGGCAGCCAGCCCCCTCATTGATGCACCTGCAATACTGTTTCATTCTAGTAAGGGTGCTGAGAATAAACATAGGGCTTGAAAGTATCAGTTGGAACCGAAATAGTAATGAATGCTGCATCATAAATGCAGCAGCAAAGCTGATGTGGCTCCTGTTAGACAACACAGCTGTATATTCCCTTTCACAGAGCTCTGAGGAGGCACTGCAGATTCCCTCCCCCATCCAGTCAAAAGAGCCTGATCTGCTTTGAAAGCCTGCATTTTTTTCCAGAATATCAAGGGTCTGGTTCCTTTGGGCCCAACTGTAAATCCAGGAGCCTTTGTGTGTATTCCACAGGGCTCTGTCCCTGCAAACAGACTCCTTTGGTTTCCAAGTGAGTCAAGCCCAGGACTTGTTCTGTGTTCTCTCCCTTTATATTTGTATCACTGTTCTATTACAGCAGGGTGCTGCAGAGAGGAGATGAAAAGAAGCTTGGAAGTCTGCTTCTATGAATGTGTGAATTTATTTTTAAACCTCTTGAATTATTTACTTTGTCTGCCTTTTTTTAATGACAGGTGAATATACTTGTGACTTGTTCTCTTTCCCAAGGTAGTACTTGGATGAAGCGAATTAATTACTTGTAGAGTAAATGCAGCTGATGTTAATTTTCAAGTCAAGTTTCAGCTTTACTGAAATTTCAGAAAGAAAGTAGTGGTTTATAAATTAAATGCTGCTTTGTGTGCCTTCTTTTTAAAGAAGGCTTGTCATTTGGAAAGGCAGCAGGAAGAGCAAACAAACATACTAACTGTCTTTAAGGATATATTCCATCAGCTATCAGTACATAGCCATGAGAGATCCATGTGGCAGCCCATCAGCTGTATGTTGAGTGTAACAGGCTCCAGCAGCACCTCAACACCTTTGGCTTCAGTGGCAAATTGCTGGTCTCTGGCAGGAGCTGCTGCTTTGAACTGACAGGGTGATTACACTGGTTGCTCCTCTCTGACAGCACATGCCCCGTGCTCTACCAGGAAAACCTCATTCTTCTTCAGAGCGGTGTAGATCTGATCCCATGGGAGCTGAGCTGACAGGATCCTGGGCTGCCAGGCACTGCCAGCGGGACAGGTGAGCCCCAGTTCCCCTTTGCTGTTCCATCTGAGGCTTTAGTGAGTTTTCAGGTCCTCCCTCCAGAAGGTTGTGCTGATCTTAGAATAACTCCTGTGGTGTGTGTTGTCTCGGGAGCACAGCACCTAGCTGGATTGGTGCAGTGGGCTGAGACAGTGGCTCTGGGTCCGGCTGGACTGAGGGCAGGAGATGCCCTGCAGGTTCCCAGCAGACAGGCCAGGTGTGAGAATGGTGACTGTGGTAGCTGCTTGCCAGCCCTCAGGCAGCTAACGTGGAGAGGTTCATCATTAAATTAACTCTGCATCCATCAAGCCCCGTTTCCGTCCCTGGAATGACAAGTCATACGTGATGCTTTGCAGGAAAGCAGTTCCAGTTAGCCTCCACTGCTGTTGACAGGCAGTGGTGCTCTGTGCATCTCAGCTGAGAGCTTATCTATTTTAAATGTGCTCTTCTGATTTTTTTGGACTGCAGTATTTACTGTCCAAGTTCTTAGGTCCCAGGTTCCCAGCTGTTGCGTTTAAATTTGATGGAGATGAGTGTGG
The DNA here is from genome assembly GCF_000691975.1 of Corvus brachyrhynchos. NCBI lineage: Eukaryota > Metazoa > Chordata > Aves > Passeriformes > Corvidae > Corvus > Corvus brachyrhynchos. The sequence continues at coordinate 4,325,190 of NW_008238321.1, forward strand.
GAGCAGAGGGAGAAGCTCTGCTGGGGTGAAACTGTTTTGGCTGGGCACTGTCACTGAAACACTCTGAGCTGAGCTAGGTGCATTGCAGTGGAATCCATGTATCATCTGTATCATTGTGTCCTTGTTGAACAAGCAGACTGTAGTGTGCCTTGAGTGAATTGATTTCTCTGGGCCTTGTTTTGAGAAGCAATGACCACTGGGTGCCCCATTATATTTTAGCTCATGCATGTATGAAACTAACAGTGATTTCGTGTTTCCTGTCGCTTAAGGCCCATATCTGACAGTGGAATGTAAAATTAGTTAATGATTTGGAAGTAGAAATGATCAACTCAAATAATAATAAAACGCTAAAATACAGAATAGAAATGTTACTCTAATTTTTAAGGATTCTACATAGTTTTGGCTCCTTCCCTGAAGGACTCAGTATAACTCAATGAGAAAATTGCATTCAAATCCTGTGGGCTGCTCTGCCATGACTGAACTGAAATTAGGGGAAATGCACAAAGTAGTTTTATAGAAGCTGTTCTGATGGATGGCTGCAGGAGGAGGCATTTGGTGTCTGGGCTCTGCTGTCTCTCGAGCAGGCTAGAGTTGGGACAGCAGCAGGGAGGACACAACTGCATGCTCTTGTGGCCACAGTGCTGCACTGATGGTCCTGGGGAACCTGAGTGCCCAGTAGCCTCTGCCTGCTGTCCATGCCCCAGGATGCTTGCTGAGAGTGACTGGGAGGGAGCAGCTCCTCAGGCAGCTTCTTGCTCCGAGGGTGGGCCTTATTTTAGATGTGTTGTTGGTTGGTTGATGGCAGCTTTACCTGCCCAGGTCTGCTCAGCATCCTGTGCTGTGGTCTGAGGCCTCCTAGTCAGAGACTTTGGCATCTAACCCAGAACCATGGGCATTGCTTTTGTCCCCCTCCTTAGTCTTGCTTGAGATGTTTGCTGAGCTCCAGAACTTTGTGGAACTCCCATGAGCACATTTACAACCAAGTTGTGGCCTGTGTGACCTACATATTGTTCAGAGCACCACAGGAGACTCCTCCTGTACACAGGCACAGTGCTCTTCCTCCCTCTCCTGCAGCACACAGCTGGAAAAGTCTTCCTGAAACTTGAGGCAGTCCCAGGTCCTGTTTCTTTGGGAACAGAGGGATTAAAGTGAATAGGTAACTGTGTGTCTCTGCCTATGCAGGGCCTTTGGGGGGAGACTTCTGAGTGAGAAGGACAGCTGACACTCAGCTCTCAGCACGAGCAGCCCTTGCAGGGCGAGCAACAGAGCACAGGGCTCTGCACAGCTGATCTGGTGCTGCAGCACAAGCTCTTAGGGCTGTGAGCACCAAAGGACCAGGGTTGTTAGTGCTGACACTCCAGACATGACTAAGCCATTTTGATGAAAGAAATGGAATCTGACACTTTTGCTATTTAATTGTTTCTCATAAATTTCAAATAAAAAATAAATTGGCTTCTTTTAAAAGAGCAAACTGTGGAAAAGCATTGCTGAGCAGAAGCGAGTGGCCTCTGAAGCATGACAGGCAGCTTCGTGTTCACAGCCAGCTAACAAGTCTTCAAGGCGCAATGCAGAGGGGGCTGGACTGAAAAGCAAATGCCTCTGCAGCTCTAGCTTTGCCTTGAGGCTCTTGGGGATAGAAATGTGTGGGAGGAAGGGGAGGAGGTTTTGAGGTCTGAGCATACCCCAGCCCTGAGCTGGGCTGCCCTGGCAGGAGTGTTGGCTGGGGCAGGACTGCGACACCTGCGGCCACTGAGCTCCTGGATCCTGGGGCTTTTCTCAGCACTTTTGTTCAGGCGGAGGCTGCAGAGTCTGGTGGGTCTTCTCAGGCTCTTTGCACCTTTAGCTTTGCTCCTAAGGGTTGGTATGTTCTGGGCTATCTGGGGTATCAGCTGCACTTTGTCAGTGAAAGCATGTTCTGGATTCTTTGGAGGACTTTATTTGCAAAGACCGTGGGATCCATCAGCAAATGGCTGTAAGGAAAATGCCTTTCATCATTCAGGTTAAAGAACATCACAAAGCCTTGGAGACATCACTTCACTCGGGAATTAAATTGCAGGAGTCATCTGGTGTCAAATAAGTTTCATTTAATAGGTTACTCGTATAAAGTTTCTGTAGAAATCAATATCACTTTCTCCTGCAATTGACAGCTCAAGACACTCAAAATGGCATTTTTCACATAAGGCTTATTTAATTTTGGGAGGAGGAATCCCTCCTATGCTTTCTACTTGGCCTACACAACTCTACAAGGTTAACAGCCTGCTGAGTTGGAAACCTGCCCTGCACTTACCCAGGGGGACAGTGTGAGATCACTGACACAGACTTGCCAGTCTCAGGTGCAGCAAGGATGCCGTTGTCAAAGGGCTGTATCAGATGTGTGCTCACAGCTCACTGAAGGAAACAGGGACAAGTCATTTTATTTCTTCTTACAGGTGAGCTTGGCAGGACAAAATGCCTCATTATATATATCTTAGTAGAACTGGACTTTCTGTAGAGGTAGGAGTCTGTGGGCTGTGAAGACTGGAGATTTCAACAGGAGTGCTTCCAGGTCCAGGGTAGGTGAATCCTGAAATTTCTGGGTCCAGGATGGGTGAATCCTGAAATTTCTGCCTCCCCTTAAGAACATGGGACACCTTTGCTCTGTGTTTTTTATTTCAGTCTGATGGTATCCTATTGGGGCCCTCCCCCCTGCCATGTAGCCCTGGGAGAGGGGCCCTGGGGGGGAGACACAGGATTTCCCTGCCCCTGGTCAGCCTCGTTCCCCATTGATTGTTTTGTGTTCCCCTGTGCGGGCAAGGACCCTCAGGTCCCGTGATTGCCGCAGTTCCTCAGCAGAGCCCCGGCCATGCGGCTGGAGAAATAAACATCTCTGAAACATCTATCAAGAATCGGTCCATATATATTTCTTTCCCACGGGCCTCGTTGTTTGATACACGTGTTGCAGTATCCTCACTGTAGCAAAATGGTAGAGAAATGCTGGCAAGACACCGATCCCTAAGGACAGAAAATTCGTGAGTAAAAACCACTCTAGATCTCTCTCTTCTTGAAACACTTCCTGGCATGGTTGTTTAAGAACTTTTTCTATGTTTCTTGGGATCTGATTCTTACCAAAGACTTTTGGAACACTGTTTGGACACAGTTAATTTCTGAGTCAAAATATATGCCGATGGAAGAATACTTTAGTGAATATTATTTAATTACCAAGACTGTTGAGCAATGTCAGCTGTGTCTTGGCAAAGAGAAGCATGCCTCAGAGTCCATGTGACCCAGGCCACATGAACTGAGCCCTCTCCGAGCAGAAGCAAGGCAGTTCC
>NW_008238321.1:4328713-4329425 GCF_000691975.1 Corvus brachyrhynchos
CAGCCCCGACGGCTCCAACACGGGAGCGAGCAAAAACAAAAGTGAAACCAGGAACGCAGCAAGACAGAAAACAGCAGCCACTCGGAGAAAGGAAAAAAATCACCGTAGCTAAGGTTTTAGGAATAGTAAAATGGTATCATGTTAAACAAAATTATGGTTTTATAACAAGATGTGACAACCAAGAAGACATATTCCTGCATAGAACTGCTATTAAAAAGAATAACCCTGAAAAATACATCCCAAGTTTAGGAGATGGGGAAGTGGTAGGGTTCAAAACTGTGCAAGGTAGGAAAGGGTTACAAGCAGCAGAGGTCACTGGGCCTGATGGTGTTTCTGTGAAAGGCAGTATATATGCTAAAAATCGTAGTCATGTTAGATAGTATCTCCATTATAAGCCCCCCCTACAGTCTCCCTTTCCTAATCCCACCTTTCCCTTTCACCCTATATCCTATTACCCCCCGTGTAATCCAAATCCATTTTTTACCCCATGGCTTCCCTATACAATTCCCGTTCCCTACAACTCCTCTTCGATGCTGAGGAGGGGGATGAAAAGGGGGAGGGAAGAAATTAAACCCTCTCCTGCCTCAGTTTCCCCACAAAGTATGCCTGGAGAGTCCTGTCTCCCTTCTGTCAGCCTTAAGATGTTCCAGAGAATCTGTTTGGACATTTAAAGACTCAGGAGGGTGGCTTGTTTTGTTTTGAAACTGTTCTT
>NW_008238321.1:4329626-4343691 GCF_000691975.1 Corvus brachyrhynchos
GCCCCGGCCATGCGGCTGGAGAAATAAACATCTCTGAAACATCTATCAAGATTCGGTCCATATATATTTATTTTCCACGGGTCTCGTTGTTTGATACGCGTGTTACAGTATCCACCCTGTAACAGTATCCCATGAGGAAGGGAGGAGACTCTGGCACTTTTCTGCACCATCTTCCTGAAGAAGGAGCTCCTTTTCTCAGACTTTCTTTGGTCACACTGGCACTTGCCCCGCTGCTGTACTGTCCTCTGAAGTGCTGGTTCTGCTCTCCACATCTGTTCATAGTGCTGGCAGAGCCCCTGTGATTGTACATCCAGCAAGGGCAGATTACTGCTAGGCTGCTCAAGAGCCATGAAGAGACAATTAGCTCTAGGAAAGGACAAGTTCACCTTCTAGCTAACATCCCTAATGCTTGTAATTCCTACAAGCAGTAATATTGATTCCTGGATCTATGCTGACTATAGCACAAATGGACGGCAGCCGGTAGGAGGAATTTCCCAGCCCTGTGGTACTGGGTTCCCTGAAGATGCACTTGAGTGATTTGTATGTTCCCAGCAGCTGCAACCCAGTAACGACAGAGGCTTGTGACCTGCATGCAATCAGGTACATTCTGGCTGCAGGTTTTGTGGTAGAAGCTGGATGGGGAAGTGGCTTTATACCATCGGTGCTCTCCAGTGCTCTCCAGTCTTCTGTTGCAGCCCAGTGCCAGAGACCCTTGTGCTGTAAGAAGACTTCATGTTTCCCATCTTTTCATAGCCACAGAGCTTTCAGTAATATAAAGTTGATTTTTATTTGAACATATTTGTGATATTAACCTAAACCATGGGCCTGGGCTGCAGTTCGCCCATCTGATAAACAAAGATAAACATAACCAGTACTAGCTGAGAAAGGAGATCGGGCAGTAAACAGAGTGTTATTGAAGAATGTTATTTTCAGAGATGCAGTTACTTATCTCTGACAAATTAGAAAGGGAAACATCTGTAAGGCACAATGGGAAGAAAATACTTCAGGAGAGGTTTTATCAGAAGTCAGAGGTAATAGTCCTGTGGAGACAGTCTTCTGGTGCTCTGCAAAGTATTGTAGTGCTAGATGATTGCATACAGAGAGCCAAAGTAGGCATTTGTATGCATTGTGCAAAGGACGGTGTGTTATTTAATCATGCTTTCCTCTAAGAGTCTGTGTTGTCTAATTCTCTGTCAGTAAATATGAGGTGTCGCTTTCAAATGAGGAGGGAGTTCAGCCTTCAGTGCTTCTGGTAGGAGAGACGATATAGTGACCATCTCCCTGTGCCTTCCCCAGGCTGACACCAGCCCCTCTCACTCCATGATTTTGTCTGGATATTTTAATAATGGAGCAAAGACAAGCACAAGAAAGCTCCTACCAAATATCCCAGTGCTCTTGCTCTCTGTGGCACACCTAGGAAACACCTCCTAGGGTAGCTGCCCTGAGCAGGCTGAGCTGATGGTGGGAGCAGGTGACTGCAAATGAAGTACTCTGTCTCCTGCTGTCAGGCGTGTAGTGGACACATCTGTTATTGAAAGGAGTATTCATGCTTTGTAATGCAGATGTATCTCTCCTGGAGATGATCTGTAATGCATCAGAGAGGAACACACTGGGGGAGGTGTGGCAGAGGTACAGTACTCCTGCTGTTCCACACTTTTCCTTAACAAGGTGAGCTTCAGAGATTTACAGTCAAACAAAAGGTGAAGATGAACCTTTTGTAAATGGTAACACTTAAAATTTCTGCTGCTTTGAAGCTGCAGGCTGAGCAGATGCTGCATGCACAGCCATTGCCTTCATGAGATGTGGGGTTTAATTCACCTCCGTTTATGTCATCTGTTCCCTGTGTGCTTGTGTGACACTGTAAAACACGCTCAGTTCCCAAGGTGCCTGTGGACCAAATGAGCTTCTGCTGCAGCTCGTGCTGCTCATGTCTTGCTCATCCTGTCACAGGGTGTTGGGCAGCACCAGCTGTGGCCAGGCTGAGCCAGACATTCCAAATTAGTCCCACAAACCTGTCATCAGACGAGACTCTTGGTTATCTACCCATGTTTTAACACCTCCTGCAGTGCATGGTATGGGAGTCATCAAGGAAGTTAACAACAAATTTTCAGAGAAAAGGAGCCTTTCTGGGGGTTCAGCCTACCTTCCTGTGTGAGAGAAGCACTGACTGCAGTGATGCCTCTTTGTGGAAACTCCCTTGCATGGGGGAGCAGGTGGCATGCTCTGAGGACTTCGGTGTGTTTGTGCTGGAGCTGGCATTGGGGGTGACACAAGGAGGTCCTTAAGTCAAGTCAGGCTTGGCTCTGATATTTTGCTGACTGCCAGCCAACTCCTTGGATGGAGGAGGGAAAACCTGGGGAGCAGACAGGACGGCAAGCTCCCTGGTGGCCCTTGCAGAGGTCTTGTCATTTGATGCCCAGAGCAGTGTGCTGCAGAAATAACTTGTCCATCTCTACGGTAAATGTTAAAACTGGAGACAGATGTGATTGCGAGTACCCAAGGAGCTTCTCCTCTGGAACTTCTGTGGGACTCCAGAGAGCCTGCAGAAGGGAGCTGGAGTGTCTCATGGGCTTGCTATAGCTAACTTTTGGCATGATTTGTAATTACTGTAGGGCTCTTAAATCTACTTATTGCCCCAGGGGTGTGTCTTGCGCCTCTTGGGTTGAAAGACTGTTGCTCATGAGCACAAGGCTGCATCTATAGCACCAGGCTTCTTGATTCTGAAAAAGAGAAGAAAACCCATATGCTTTCACTTTTGTACTTGTGGTGAACAGAGAAACGATATTTTGTAGAATTAATTCTAATTCTCCAGTGTCCATGACTCATTCAAAGTGAGTGAGGACAGTGAAAGGACAGCATGAGCTCATATTCCAGAGAAATGCTGCAGGGTGTCTCAGGCTGGCTGGGCTAGAGCTCTGACCCTCATCTCTAGGACCGCAGTCCTCTACATTAATTATGTTCCCCTGGACAAATCCAGTGAGATGTAGATGAACCTGAGATAAATGCAGTTTCTATAGTCCTTGGCACTTCCTTAGCAGAAGACAGTCAACCAACGTAGTTTATTGAATGTCTTACAGTTCTTCTTCAGTCATGTTTGTCCATAGGTGACCATCTGTTTCCAATATGATTATACTGGAGGGAAGTGGCAGAGTTTGATGCAGCAAGTTCTTTCAGCTGCTCAAAGCCAGGTCTAGGGCTTGATGCTTAACATGCTGCTGTGGTACAGACACATCCTTTAAGCATCAAGAAAGAGACATGGATTGGCTTTTTTTCCCCCTTCAAAAAATGACATTTTGAAGTAGGTTAAATCTACTACTTTTCCACATTTTCTCAGAGAGAGATTTTGTCTGGCTGGTGTACGTGCTTTCCATGAGAAATTATTTATGAGCTCCTCCATCCCTGGTCTAGTCTTCTTGATATAACAATAGTAGATCTGGAGGAATGACCAAGGTTAGTTTTATGGTCTCACTTCAGATGTAGTGCCAAGTTATTTAGCGCTTCGTTTTGTTAGTGCCTGAACCAAAAAGCAATTTATCTCAGCAGCGTCCTTCAGATTATACCTATATACCATTTTACCAATAAGGCATGCACCTGGCTGCTCCAGTCCTAGAAGAAATCAATGTTTCATTTCAGAGATGCCAGTTCTTTGTTCTCCCTCCTTCTGCCATTCTTATGAAGACAAGCTTTTTTAGGGGACATGGGAAGAAATACAGAAGGATTGTGGAAAAACCTCCTCTACTTCAGCTATGCATCCTGTTCAATTATGAATCATAAAGAAGCTTACTGAGGGCATGGTTGTCAGGGCTTAAATGGTCAATATACGTGAATGAGATGGGGCATGCCCTTTGTGAGGGTCCCCTCCAGGTGATGGGCCCAGACTGCTGCAGTCCTGTAGGGATGTGTGCGGTGTGACCATGGCATTGCTGTCTTTACTGGGCAAATGCAAAGATGTAGCTCAGTTCCTTGCTCACAGCCAGTTATCTATCCTGGCACCGGTGTAATTATAATACGTACTTTATTGCTTGTCAATATTTTAACCTTTCTGACACATTATCCCCTAGGGCAACTGAGCAGCCTTAATAATATAGCTGATAATTATCCTCCTGGTGAATAAAGTTATCACTAGGGTCCTGTATAAATCACATGGAAAACATGATGGATTTCAATGGCTGGCCATCACAAAAATGGGAAGAGGCACAGATTGTGACAGCTTAATGGAGAAGGTAATAAAACCGACAATAAAATCATTTATAATATAGGCAATGATTTTCAGGCTTTTCTATTTGTTTTCATGCTAATAGAAGATAAATGTCATATTAGAAACAAGACCTGAAATTTCTATTAAAAATATTTGGGAAATGTCATTAAATATCAGCAATTCCCAGTGCAAGAAGTGGCAGCATGGGTCTTAATTACCTGTCTTAATTACCTGTATGAGGTCCTTAGAGCCAAAGTGTCTTTGTGGTCAGCAACTACGCCTCACTTTTGTAAGGAGTGAGATGTGTGGTGCCTCAGTGGGAGGAAGCCTCTTGGCCACTGGTGGAAAGCAGGACAGCAATCCTGCCAGGGGTCCTGAGCTCAGTACATCATGGCTGTTTCAGCAGTCTGCAGGTTTCCCAAGAAATCCAAGCTGTCATTATAAGCAAAGAACAAAACTTCAGCACAGGTGTGAGAAAGCCCTGCAGCAGTAGTGGAGTGGTGAGAAAGGGAGGGTGCAGTACAGTGTGGACAAAGGCCTGAGATACACTCACTAGAAACACATAAAGGAGGTGTTGGCACCTGTCAGTTACCTGTCAGTATTACTGGCTGGTCCTCTGGATCGCATGCTATGAAAGGGAATTTGCGCAGCTTTCAACATTTATACTCCGCACTAACAAAAGGTTTGGGAGAGTGAGTGAGCCATGATGGGACTCTGGAGTGAGCAGGAGTGTTCTGGGGAATGGCTGCAGCTCCCTGGGTGAGACCAGGGTAACAACCACCTGAGAGCAGTGCCCTCTGCTGAGCAGGTGCTGGGGGCTGAACAGATGAAGGCTGCTGTGCTGCTTCCCAGCAAAGTGTGGGTGCTTGTCCTGTGCACTGGGTGCTTGCAGAGACAGCACTGCCATGGCTGGGAGAGCAGGAACAGCTCTTCCCAGTGAGCATCCTGGCCTGGCTCTGGAGGGTGTCCTCAGCAGTGATTAGTGTGAGGATGTCTCTGGGATGCAGGCTGGGGAAGTGTTGGGGAAGGGAGGGGGATGGGAATTGTATTTGTGTCTGTGCTTAACATTCTCAGTTCATTCTCTTGCATTTCTTCTAAACAAGCACTTCGAGGTCTGAGCCCTGGTGCCTCTAATCTAGTGAGCGCCTTATTGATCAAGTCTTGCCATTTGGTCCCCTGAGCTGCCTTGTGTTGCACAAAAGGGATAAATTACTCCTTATACTTTAAAGAGTAAGGATGTTTTTAGTGCATGTAGACCCATATGATAAATACAGAGGCACAGCTGGGATGAGACTAGCAAAAAGCAGAGGGATAATTAACAGCTGGAACAGCACAAACCAGTTCCCAAGCCCAAGCCCTGGAGGAACACGATACATTCATCAAGCTGCTCTCTGGGCTGATGCTACAGCTCTGGGGTGTGAGGTATTGAATTACAGTCTCTAGAAAATATTGTTTGGGGAATGTTGAGGAGAGCTGGTAAACAATGTGCTGGAAGGTGACAGATATGTTTGCAGCTTCATATAGGGCTATCACAATAAAAAGAGCCGTGAGGGGTTTTCCCGTCTCTGCCTGCCTGTCAGACCTGGCAGCAGGCAGGCTGCCAGGCTTCAGTGGGGGATAGCAGACCCAGCAGCCAGTGGACTTGCTTTCTTCTGATGCCTATTTTCTTTAAAATATTATTTTGTTACTGTGTGAAACACTAACAATGGCTGATGAATCTCAAGCTTAATGAAGCAGCATTTGTGATTCAGCTGCTGTAGAAAACAACATATAGAGGGCTCTTAACACTGGATTTGGACTTAGTCTGGCCTGGACACCTCTTCTGGGCTCTTCTACCCTCAGTGTGGTTGTTACGGAGGGTGGCACAGAGGCTCCCAGCTCAGAGCTGCTGCCCACACAATCAGGGCACAGCCAGAGTATCAGGAACTGCGCCTCAGTCACACAGAGGTGGGGAAGGTGAAGGCAGCTATAATCTGCTTTGTAAGATGCTTTCTTTCCTATCTCCTTTCTTCACAGGAAGTCACTCACAAGACTTTGGTCTAGGATGACACTTCATTCCTACGAACCTGTGACAAGTGATGGCAGTGTCCCCTGAGTCGAGCCAGAGCATGCTCAGGTGCTGCCTCCTCTGGAATGTCCTTTGTTACCTCCTCAGCGGCCCCGGGTGCAGGGTGTGCCTGTGAGCAGCAGTGAAGCACACACCAAGGTAAGGAAGGGGGAATACTGTGTTCTCTCTCAGATGCCACATTCCTCTGGCAGCACAAACTAGGTGCTTGCTTACTTCATTGATTAAGTGGGAGACTCCCACAGCTACAGTAACCAGGGGTGTATGTGCACAGGGATTAACAGGAGATTGATTAATGGTCAGGTTTTGTTTGTGTAATGATGAAAAGGGAAGTTTTAACGTGGTCTACTACCTGTTAAAAAACCCCACAAGAATCAAAAAGAAAGAAAAGGACATACAGAGTCAATTACATGGGAAAGCCTGTGACAGCATTATGCTGCTTCTAGAGGAAGCATTTCCTGCACATGGAGTGAGAGCTCTCAGCAGTACTGGAGCACACGGGTGTCTGGTAAGGATGCATCAGATGCTTTCTGCAGAAGATGTTGCATTTAAGGTTATTCTATCCTTGCCTATGTGCCACTCCAAAGGGGTATGTGTGATAACAGGTATGGCAATAGAAATACTGCTCAAGAAATCCTGACTGAATGGGAGGTCCTGAGCCAGAGAGCTCTGAGTCACCTGCTCCATTAGCTGCTGTTCAGCTTATAGTTCCTGGTTTCCTCATCAGAGTGGGGGAGTGTGTCCACCTGTCCAGGCTGGTTGGCTGCCAGAGGGGAGCTGTTATGGTGGAGAGCTGGGCACCCATGCACCCATGGTACCCCAGCAGTGGGCAGCCAGGGCTGTTTCAGGGAGCTGCAGTGGGGCAGCTTCTTCCTCTCCAGCACAAGCTGACTAAGGCAGCAGCAGTTATGGGCTCTGCTTCTGCTTCAGAGAAGTGCTGTGATTACAGGACAAACATAAAGTCACAGAATCACCATCAAAACCTAAAGTAAAGAATTTGGCTCATAAAAAATGTGTCACCTGAATAAAGAAAAGAGTGATGGTTTTCCATTCTCCCTCTTGGAGTCAAGGGGAGATTGTGCCACTATAGAAGCCTGAGGAGCTGACAGTGGCCAAGGCAGAGCATTTCACTGCCCCTGGAGAGGCCCTTTCAGAGTTATTAGTCATATGTTTGTATTTAATGTACTGATTAGGGCCAGGACTTGTAAGCAGCCACTAACAGTGCATGTGAATTGGCTTAAGCATTATTATGTACAACCATCGTCAGCTCTGCTCCCCAGGAAGATTGATACACTGAGTGAATCTTTTCAAGCTGCTTCTGAAAAGATTCACGACACTGCAGTGAAAGTGGCTTCCAATGGGAACCTCTGTATACTGATGTCAGCATATATTTTATTCCCCCTGACTACAAGGGCTGGTTAGGTTATGAGCCTCTCACTGAAATGGACTGCAAACAATTGCCAGATAATTGGTTCTTTTCCTTGTAGGCTGATGAAGTTATGATTCACCCCTGACTCCCCCAAGAGCAGCAGGCACAGCACCATGGCTTGCTTATCTTTCATCCAGGTGCTCAGCCCTGCTTTCCTTTCCACCTGGCATGTGCAGTGGGAATGTCCCAAGAGCAGAGGGCAGGAAGCAGCTGCTGAGCATAGATTTAACCCTGGGCTTGCTGCCTGAGCCAGCAGTGGGGCTGCAGGACTGTGCAGGTTTGTGGGGTGCTGGTTGGGGCAGGCTGGGGATGGTGTGGCCAATTCAGCTGTGGAGTGAGGCTGAAATCCAGGCTGCTGTGAGCTTTGGTCCTTGGCAGGTGCTGCATCCCAGCTTCTGGCCTTTGTCCCTCGGACCATGCTGTTGTTCTCTGCTGTGGCATGTCACAGCTGTTGCTCATGCTGCTGCTGCTTATTGCAGAGGACATGTGGAACCCTTCAAATCTCATGCTGATTGTATCTGGCTGCAGTTGAAGGCCCAGGAAGCCTTGGGAAAGGGTGTGCCTCTTTGCCCCTTGCTTGCCTCCCTGTCTGATTTGATCTTACCAAGGGGCCATGGTGGATTGTGAAAATCTCCCTGCTCCCAACTGAGCAGTCACAGAGAAGCACTGGATGTCCATCTTCCTCCTTGGCCTTGTCCTCATTTGGATACTGACCCTCTCCCCAGCACAGATCCTCTCTCCTCTGCTAGATGTCCTTGGTGTGCAAAACATGGCTCCTCTGCCCTGGTATTCTAGAGTGGGACTGAGAAGTGCTGCTGCTTGGAGCCATCCTGTTGCTTGCTCCTCATCTCCCTGCAGGTTTGCACAGCATCTTCACCCAGTGTGAGAGGACACTGTGGGGGAAGTGGCATAGGATGGTGGGAATGCTGCTGCTGGGAAGGCTGTGCATGCCAGGGAGCAGAGGCTTCAGTCGTTGCTGCTGCTCTGCACTGCTGTTTGGCCACGTCAGCATCAGTTTTGTTATCTGTTTACATTTGCTAGTTAAAATTTTCTCTTAGGTCTTTCCTGTAGGAAGAAAATCTGTTCACTTATCCTGTGCCCTGAGTGTTTTTTCTTGCTATGGGGAGGACAATGCTGAGATGCTCTTGCAGGGTCTATGGCACTGCTACCTGGTCCCTTGTCCCAGCTCCCCCTCGCCCCATTAGCTCCCTTCTGCAGAGTTCCCATGCCCGAGTTCCCCAGGAATGGATGTGAATGCAGCTGTTGGAGGAGTCAGGCTTCTGGGTGCCCATCTGCCCGGGTCAAATGCTGCTCTGGGAGCAGCACTGCTGTCACCTGTGGGGCAGAGCCAGGATGTGAGTGAATACTTGCTGTTCTTCAGAATCAGGCTGGGGCATGCAAGTTCAAGCATGGCTAAATGTTTCACGAACATTTTAGGGCTTTGGCTGGATTTTTTTAACCCCAGATGCATAGTCCTTTAATGAATTCAAATTTAAAAACTAGTTGCTAATTAGTGTTATAATGCCTGTTCCAACTCTCTCAGAACTCCAAGTACCAGTGCCCATAGGCAGTACTCGCTGTATCAGTCAGAAGAAAAATATTTTCAGGTACACAAAACAGCTGAATGCCTGATGTTTGTCCCTGTGAGCAGCTGTATTTAAATCAGCTTTTCAGAAAGCTTTCTTCTATCACAGCAACTTGAGAGAATCCATCTTTAATAGATTATAATAAAAAATGAAACATTATGTGTCTATTAAGCAGTCTGCTTGATCTATTTGTTCATGTAACTGTAAATAATTGCCAGATCTATGGGCGAGGTACTTGCCTTTCACAGGCATGGGCTTCTCTGTCAACTACAAAGTAGGCAAAGGAAGTGCAGTCCCAGGAGACACATGGGAATGAAACCAACTTAAATTGTAGCACTGCTGCTGTAGCTTCTCCGGTGGTACCTGGAAGGTCATGGATAGGTTTGCCACAGCAGTCTCCACCCAGGGCTCCACCCCAAGGCTTGCAAGGCCTGCTCAGTAGGAGCACAGCAGGCTTGGGCAGCATTGCAGTGTTTTGCTTCAGGGGAACATGGAAGAAACTAATATTTTTAATGGTTTCCATTTTTCTGCCAATTAATTTGCAAGACACATAGACATGAAGCTGAATTAATCAAGACTGAACAGAAGGGCATATTAAAAAAGCAACTCTGACAAGCAAAGGGTTTCCTTTGGTCCATGACAGCTTCACTGGTGAGCCAGACATTCCGGGCTGGACATATAGCTCATCCTACGGGTGTGGGAGCATTTCACCTGCATCTGAGGTGACTTTCCATGATTTATATGATGGTTATGTTGCATGGTCCCTTCAGACTAAGGCCAGCATAGAGAGGGGCTGCTGCTCCACTGTCTGGATATGTGCCCAGGCCTGTCCTTGGCACAGCACGCTCAGGGTATGTGCCCAGGCTGGAGTCAGTGCTTCCAGCAGACCCTTGCTCCTTTCCCCTCACCACAAGTGTCAGAGCAACTCCTTCTCTCCATGGGGCCTCAAGATTACCATGGCTGTGCTGCATGTGGCTCTTCTCCATGTCACAATGAGACACTTCCAGTGTTCCTGGAGGACTGGTGTTGGAAGAGCCAGGCTGCCAGGACAGGGTGGCACAGTGTGGTGATGGAGCTGGCTGTCACCACCATCTGTAACCTCTTGGGTAGGCTTTGGGAGAAAGGGGAATGCATGTTGCCAGGCTTCAGGTGAGAACAGGACTGTTACAAATATTTTCCTGTTGAATGGAGATATAACACACTGGTTATGGACTAGATCGGATGTTTGGTCTAGTAGCCTATAGAGGTCAAGCTTGTGGTACTTAGAGGCCTGCTCCGCACCCCACAATTTTTTCAAGGCCAAATTATATTTTTTAATAATTGTGCATATGTGCCTGTGTGACAGTGCCATAAAGAAGCACAGTAAAGAAACAACTAGTTCCTAAGTTACTGTAACACATCCAAGGAAAGGCTGGTTCATCTTGTTCGCCTGTTCATCATCCCATTAGTACTTCCTGCATATCTCTTGCACTGTGTTTGACAAAAGGTATCAAAAATAACCACAGCTTGCTTTGCTAGAGAGTTTATCATTTATCCATCAGACACACCAGTAAGCCCTACATTGTCCCACAGCCTCCCTTCCCTGTGTCGTACAGAGCATCGCCTGGCCTCTCCTGTCCTGTACCTCAACAGTGAATGACAGCACAGTTACCTGTATTTTGTGAGCCGGAGATATCTGTTGTCATGAACTTGGGGTTTGGGAAGTGCTCCCTGGTGAAGATCACTGGAACACAGGGATTTATTTGGATAATTGAGAAGCTCATTTTATTCCAGTAAGAATCTTTCAACTGCAATCAATTCACATGCCATCCCAAATGGTGGAGGTCAGCAGAGCACGGCAAAGTGCCTCAGCAAGTGCTGTTGACAATGTTAAAATGCAATAAACAGAGAGCTGTGGCTCTGCATGAGGGGGTGCACATTAATCCTTGTTTGGACAGTGTTTGATTGGCAGACTCAGTTCTTTTATGATCTTTCTGATGGAAAATGCTTCATATTTCTTTAGTTTTGATTTGTCTACTTTTATTGGCATGCTGTGGTGGCAGGACTGTCCAGGACTGCTGGCACCTTCTCGAGACATCTTCCCAAAATGTGTCAGGCA
This sequence comes from Corvus brachyrhynchos, assembly GCF_000691975.1. Lineage (NCBI taxonomy): Eukaryota > Metazoa > Chordata > Aves > Passeriformes > Corvidae > Corvus > Corvus brachyrhynchos. The sequence goes on from NW_008238321.1 coordinate 4,341,003, forward strand.
CCTAAAAGCTGAGTGTGCTTGTGGCTATCCCTGCTAAGGCCTCTTCCTTGTGCTGCCAGTGTGCAGTGCTCTGGAATATAAAACATGGAAATAATTAAGTCGATTAATTAGCTAATGTTTGCACAGGACCTGGAAAATATAAAGAACTATATAATTGCTAAGTACAATAGATAAATTAGTTAATGTTTACCCAGTGCTTTGTAAATGTAAAGGCATCACGTTGGTGCTTAGTGTTATAATTTATTAAGTTTTCACTCTGGGATGCCCTGCTCCAGTTCTGAGATAGGACCATGGTCTTCTGTCCACTGGCAGCTGTGTGCTGCTGTTGCTCTGGCCCTGCTCCCTCCCGGCCCTGTGTGCCCAGGCATGAGGCTGTGTGTGGAGGTGTGCCAAAAGCCGTGCTTGGCGTGAGTCACTGATGCTCTGGATAGTAAATGGCAGAGGGAACAATGTTAGTTTGCTTAGTGTGTGAGGAGCATTTCATACCCAGGCAGCGCCAAACAAATTTGTGCTACAGGGCCATGGTCTGGCTCTGCATTGCTGCATCCTTCCTGAGAACTTGAGGAGCTGTTCCAGTGCCTGTGTCTGTAGCTTTGTGGGAGGAGGCTCAAGAATGTGCTGTCTCCCTAGGAGATCCAAGTCCAATGGGTGCTGGCAGCTGGGAGCTCAGGCAGTCAGGCAGGCTGCTGTAATGACTGCCTTTGACATGTTTTTATCTGCCACAGAGCAGCGCCTCTGCCATCTGCTGTCACTTCACACTTGGAGATGGGCTTGCCAGTGCCTCCCCCACTTCTGTTCTCTCTTTTCGTGTTTTGGTCTTTGCAGAGAGAAGAAATGCATGAAGAATGGGAGATGGAAGGGAAGGAAGGGAAGACTGAAGGAAGGGAATGGGAAGGGAGTGCAGTCCTTCCCTTAATGGCAGCCAGGACCTCACAGCTGGCACTGGGGAACTGCTGTCTGCAGTCCATGCCCTGCCTTCACAGGGAGCTGTGCTGGCCTGGCCATAGGCTCAAAACTGACTGACAGGGTGCAGAGGAAAGAGCCAAGAGGAGCTCGCTTCATCTGCTGAGAAAGCAGGTCTTTCTTCAGCTGCTTGTGCAGGTGCTGGAAGGACTGTGACTGGTTGTGAGTTTGGGCAGCCGTCCTTGCCACATGCTGGGCTGTGCTCATTCATGGACTCTGCTCACAGGACCATGAAGTTTTCTGTCATCAACTCCATGGTGAAAACAGGCTTTGTGAAATAGCCAGGAGGTGAAAGCACAGAACTCGCCTATTAGGTTTATCTTTGATTATTCCAAAACTTTCTTCCTCAGGTTCAGTGGATTGAGGTGTGGAGGAAGTCTAAAGCAAGGAGGGAAGCAGAATGCCAGGCATGGGAGGCCTGGAGCATGCAGGCAGTTCCAGTCCTGCTGCCCTGGGAATGCTCTGTAATGCCTGCATGCCAGGCAAGAGGGAGTGACTTCAAAGAACATCTTTATTAGGGTACACTGCTTAGCATCAAAGAAATGTCAGGGCTGCTCTACACTGAGTCTCTGCCTACGGCACTAAACTAGCCTGTCATTCAGCAGTCTGAGTACAAACCACAACTACTGACAGAGTCCTGGAAAAATTTATTTTTCCACACCTAATTGCCCTTTCTGCTTTGTAAACATAAAGGTTGAAGCTTAAACTCTGACAGTTCCAGTAGCCTTTTGCTTAACTCCTTAAAAAAAATGACATTCAGCATGTTAAATTTTGCTTTTACCGCAGCCTGAAATCTCACAAAATCTGCACAACATTTTTTTAAAGATCATCGAAGCATTTCAGTACTCCCTTCGGGAAAAACCCTTCAGCTCACAGAAAGACAAAAGCTAGTGCCTGAAGAACCAAGACCTTTCCCCACAGCAATTCAGGATAAAAATGCTTGACCAAAAGAGGCAGAGCAAGCAATCAGCATTCCACCTTTCCCGGGAGCAGATTAAAGAATTCTTATCTGCTCTTGTTATTGTTCCAGAAAGAAATGAAAGACCAAAGACAGAAGAAAAAGAAAAGCAAATGTTAAATAGCAAAATTGGGTGTATCATAGCAGCCTGAAAACTTCCAGTTCAGTTTCTTCAGTGAAGTGTGTTCTCTGCCCTGGAGGAGGGTCTCCCAAAGTGGGGGTATGCACTGTCCCCCAGACTGCGCTGCCTCCTCTGAGAGCATCGTGCCTGCAGGAGCCTCCTCCAGGTCAGGGCTTTGAGCTGCCCCTGCTGCAGTCCTTCACCATTAGAGATGCATGTCCTGAATCACTTCAACCTCAGAGAAGTGATTTTGTAGCCACAGCTCCCGAAGAAAGACCCTCTGATTTTCTGGGAGGGGCTGCCCATTCCCTCCATCTGACATGAAAACAGGGGTGTCGCATCGCCACCGCTGTCTCTGCAGAGACCCTCCTGGCCTGGGCTCTGCTTCCATCCACCCACCGGAGATGAGGACCAGACTGCCATGTCCCCAGCCTCCAGAGCCCTGTCCCTGCATGGCACAGACACCGTGCTCGTCCCCGTCCCTGCAGCCAGCCTGGCCTTTGCCCAGCGACCCCCAGTATACGGAGCTGTCTGTGAACAAGTGACAGGGCTGTCAGCATTGTCCTGAGTGTCGGATTCTCCCTAAGCAGCAGCTCTAATGGGCCATAGAGCTGAGCTGGGGAAAGAGGGACTTTTCCCTCCTGCCC
>NW_008238321.1:4343877-4378999 GCF_000691975.1 Corvus brachyrhynchos
CGAGTGCGCTTTCCCTTTTGCTGTGATCCATGAGGGTGTTCTGTGTTCCTGGAGTTAGCCATTCATCTTACTCAAATGCAACATGCTTTCTGTTTCCGTAAGTACTGGCTGTATTGACTGTGTCTTGGCCAAGATCAGCACACAAGATTCATGTTTGCTGGTGGAAGGCTGTAGGTGTGATCCAACACCGTGTGTTTTATGGCACCTGTGTTGCTGTGCTACCCTGAGTGCTGAAGCTGTCTGAAACTAGACTGCTTTGGAAACAATTAAAGCTTCTTACATACACAACAGAAATGAGAAAAATCCTCAAAATACCTTGTAAGCAAGTCCTTTGATTCAAACTGCAAGCTTGAAATGAGAAGTGGAAGAGACATTTCAGGACAATCTATGTCTGTTACAGATCCCAGATGTCATCAATAAGGAAGCAGCAATGATGGGAAAATTCTACATTTCCTGTGCAGAGCTGAGCACAGGCAAGGCTGTGCTTTGTGCTGCTCAAGGAGTAGCTGTGATACCATTACAGCAAATAATGTCTCTGTTAAGTTTTTCACCTTTTTTATCTTCCAGTTTGCCCAAAATTAAATTTCATGTTATTTAGGTGTGGCTTTCAAAATGGTGTTGAAAGATGACAGTTTTGCAGCAGGCCAGGTCCAGAGAACGGAATGGAGCTGGGGAAGGGGCTGGAGCACGAGTCTGATGAGGGGCAGCTGAGGGAGCTGGGAGAGCTCAGCCTGGAGAAAAGGAGGCTCAGGGGGGACCTTCTTGCTCTCTACAATGCCCTGACAGGAGGGCAGAGCCAGGTAGTGGTTGGGCTCTTCTCCCAGATAACAAGTGACAGGACAAAAGAAAACGGCCTCATGTTGTGCCAGGGGAGGTTTAGATGGGAATAGGAAATTAGGAAAAATTTCTTTCTGGAGAGGGTTGTTCAGTCCTGACACAAGACTGCCCAGGGCACTGGTGAGTCAACGTCCCTGAAGGGATTAGAAAGATGCGTGGATGTGGCTCTTGGGGACAAGGGTTAGTGATGGTCTTGGCAGTGCCAGGGGAATGGTTGGACCTGATGGTCTTGGAGGGCTTTTCCAGCCTCAATGATTCTGTGATTCTATGACCCCAAGTAGGATGTCACAGTAACTAGCAGCAGCGTGTTGTTCCTTGGCATTCACTATTTAGCCCAGTAAGGAAGTGACGAATTCATTATGGATTTAAGTCTTTTCACAGAGAACTGTCCTAGGGTCAGTTCCCCAGTATGTCTGGAGTATCTACATCCGTAACGGCTGTGGATGATCAGATGCTCCTGGGATAACAAGGTTCTGGAAGGACATCAATGTAGCAAATGTGTTTGAACAGATGTTGTCATGGCTTAACCCCAGTCAACAAGTCAGTCCCACTCAACTGTTTGCTCATGCTCCCCCCTTGGAGGGATGGGAAGGAGAATCAGAAAAAACGTACATTTTTCTGTAGATTGAAATAAGAACAGTTCAATAATTAAAATAAAGTAAAATATTGCTACTTCTGCCCTGGAGTTCAGTAGAGCAGACTTTGGCCTCTTCAGGGATCTACTGTCAGTGTCCTTTTCACAGAACATCTTCCATACTTTTCCAGAGATTAAGTTTCTCTATCCAGTGCATGTTTTAGTTCCTGTGCCCCAGGGTTCACATGTAGTGCTTGGTTCTCATCTCTGCTGTAGGCTTTAGTTTTGTTCCTGCAGACATATTTGACTACTTCCTGGCCACTGTTTCATAGAGGATGTAAATTTAACCAGAGGTGTGTAGGTGCAAGTGGAGGAACCTTGTGTAGATGCTCCCTGGTTTTCACTGGACCACATCACTCTCCTCTTTCGTTAGCCTTGTTTTAGCTACCCACTCCTGTTGTACTTCTCCCTCAGTCCATCAGACACTTCATTTCTCTCTTGCAGTGCTCAGCTGATAGGCATTTTTGCTCTTCACCAGACAGCGTGTGTTCTTGTCAGCTGCCAGCCAGCTGACCATGATTAGATTGTAGTTGTGATAGTGATTTCCTGTCTTTCAGGCCTGAACAGATGGTGTGCTGCTCCCAGTCCAAGGTTTGACTTTCATAGTGCTTTGTGGCTTGGCCAAATGGCAGTTGTGGAATCTGCACACATGAAGCCTCTCAAGGAGACCCTTGCAAGAGAGAGGAGCAACTGTGTCCTCTAAGGACCCTGCAAAGTTATACCCACTTCAGAGGAGTGCTAGAATGCTTTTGTTTGTTGGATGCAGTCCTCCAAACACTTCTGTTGCCCAGCCTAGAAGTCTGTTGCTGATATACTCTCAGTATCATATTTAGGCGTGATATTTTAGAGAACAACTAGTGTTTTATCCAGTAAGAGATGCTACTTTTGAATTTTATGTTACAAGATCAATAAGGAGCAAAGGAATGGGGCCCCATATGATAGGCCTGATAATGGATTTGCTCCCAGGATTTCCAGATCTCCTTCTTCCTGGGACAGTTTTCCATTCTACCATAACAGGTTTTCCTATCTAGCTGCTGCATAGGGTAACCTGATGTGGCTGCTTCTGTAGATGTTGTATTGGGGCTTGCACTGGGGACAGGAGCTCCCCATGCATGAGGAGCCAAAAAAGTGGGAGGGTCTGGTGGTGATGGAGCTGTCAGGAAGGGGCTCCCCTGCACAGTTCAGCAGACTTGGCAGCATTCTGACTGCCGCATGAAGATCCGTGAAATGAATGATCATCAAACATGAATGATCACGGCCACTGCCTGCCAAAAAATAACATTTCTCCTGCACCTCATCCTGTAACAAAACAGATCCTTCTCGTAAAATAATAAGCTTTCATCTCTTCATTTATTGCATTGCATGGGAACAACTGGCAGCTTGCTCACATGTGCCAATTTATTAACTAAATCTCATTTACTAACTTGGAACGAATTCTTTTTACTTGTAACTGCTGAATACAGATGAGGTTGGGCTTCAGAGCTGCCCAGGTGCCAGGAAGCTTCCTTGGCCCATTTGTCCTTGTGTCAATGGCAGTGTCGCTCTGCCAGTAAAAAACTTCTCTTCTGATGGGCCACGCTATACATGAGAGGGTTGCTGAGCCTCAGGCTAAGGAATACTTACACAGGAGGAAGACCAGGCTCAGAGACCTATCTCCGGTGCTGAGCTGTAAGGGATCTGTTCTAGTGCAGATGAACACATCCCCAGCATTGGCAATCATTTCTTCCAAACTGTGTGCCCTGCCCAAGTGACAAAGAGAGAGGGGACAGCCTTGGAGCAGGCCACTTCCAAAGGGCAGCCATCAGCCATGGCCTGTGCCCCATCCTGACACACATCTCTGTAGTGACACAGCAACAGAAAGAACGATGTTCCGAGAGCTATGTGGGGGGTACAACAAGGCTGCCCCTGTTACACACACTTCTGACAAGGGCATCCCATCCACTGCCTGCCACAGCAGCAGGAGCTCCTGTCCTCGGAACAGGCCAAGGGCCAGCCAAGACAGGCAGAGCCCAGGTGGAAACTGAGGGAGAAGGGGCATCTATTGGCAGGTTTCCGTTCTTGCAGGGCTTGACAGGTTGGCCAGGCTGCTCGCTTTCCTGAGCTCTTCCTCTAGTTCTCCCATTGATAATTTTCCCTGGGTACACCCTCTCGGCCCAGCATTTCCAGTTGCTCCCTGGGGGAGCATTTTGGACACCACTGCACCCATGGGCTCTGTGCCTACATGCAGTTCCCAAACAGTGGGTAAAGTGACCTTCCTAAAACAGCCTGGCACTCCCTCCTCAGAACAGGGTCACTGTGCTGGCACTCACTCCTCTGCCAGGAGACAGTCTCTGTGCAGAATACGGTGGTGCCTTTCAACAGAGGCTTTGGCAGGAGGCAAACAGTCAGGTTGAAATCTCCAGGAAGGGCCAGCCTGCGATGAGTGTCTGTTTCTTCTTCATACGTGCCTCCAGGTTTAATGGTTTTTCCCAAGCAGGAAAAATAACAAAAATGGTAATTCTTTTAAAACTGTTTATCTGAGAGTCCAGTTTGTCAAGCTTTATGCTACTAGATAAATCAAACTAACTAACTGAGAGTTAATTTGTCTGACCATAAAGTGAATTCAGTAAGTGTAAAACAAAACTAATTGGTTTGCTTCCATACAAATTTAATCATACTATAAAATGTGATCAATGCAAATAAAAAGCATTGAGTAGGTTAATTAGCAAGAATCTATAAAGGAAAACATGTTCTTTCTTTCAGGAATTGAAAACTGTGTGGGTTTCCATCTCTGTACTGATCATCCCATGATGTAGACCCAGTCCAAATGAGCTGGTGTCTGTGTCACATGCTGTGTGTGTCACAGGTAATTTGTCTCTCAGACTTCATAGTTTCTGTAATTATATGGGCTGAAGCTGTTGGTGGGGTGATACATGACTCTTGGGGATGCTGTGCTTCAGCACCAACGAGGTGAAACATGCAGAGCACAGTGCCTGTCAGTGACCCTCATCTGTGTAGGGTCTGCCATGGCAGAAGGGCTCCTGGCACCTCCCAGAGACCCAAACAAGATCCTGTCCCGCAGCTGATGCCAGGCTTGGGTTGCATGCAGAGCACCAGGACTTCTGCTGCTTGGCCTCTGCTGCACCCCTGGCCCCTTCCATTCCCACCAGGGAATGCTGGCATGGCTGGGACCCTGTGTCCTTGCTTATGAAAGCCCCCTTCTCAGGGCTCTCCAAAATTACCTTGAATCCCAAACAGACACCTGCTGCTGATTCCTGCAGAAAACCTGACTTCATGGCCCCTCATCAGGGGGCTGAGGCACTGCTTGGGGCTCCCCAGCTCCCTCCATACAGACCAGCTTCAGATGGGGAGGATAGGAGTGCCATGCCAGTGCTTGGGCCCATCTGGGGCACCCTGTGCCCAGAGCCTCTTCAGCTGAGGACAGTTGCCAAGGCATCCATCTGGTGAAGTGAGAGGAGGCTGCCAGGAACAAGCTACTGCTCTGCCACAGCATCCTGACAGCGGTTCAAGGCAAACATGATTCAATCGGCAGACTGAAGCCTCTTAAATGAACCCATTGCAAGGCCTGCTGTGAGAGGCTGACATGGACTGTGGCTATGGTGATGACTGGAGTGTGGCTGGGGTTGCTGCAGTTGCTGCTTATGCAAGACCTGTTGCCTCTCTCCTGTCTGCAGCTTGCCAGGAGCTGACAGCTGATCTAAACAGCATTGCCTCAGTTTCCCCATGTGGATGTCCAGCTTGGCCAAGACATGGAGGAAGGTACCTGCAGCTTGGCAGAGCAGAGAGACAGGGAGGGAGGGAGAGAGGGAGGGAGAGAAAGGAAAGGAGCAGCCTGAGACTTCTGGGAAACTAAAGGATGATATTCCAACACACCAAGTTCCTGCTGCAGAAATTGTCAGAGCTGGGGTGGGAGAGAGAAATGCCAAAGCTAGAGGGGAGGAAGAGGAGCTGTTAATAACGCTTTTTCCAGCCCAGGATTCCTCAGCAGTAGTGCTGGGACTTTGGTGGTTTGCTTGGACAGCAGATGTGGTAGCCACTGCCCACAGCTTCCTCATTGTAGCTCCCAAGCCAGGAGTGCTGGAGGGCCCTACGGGCACGCAGAACCCCAGGGGTGCTGGGGCCCTTGCGGTGGGCATGCCCCTGCTGCCCCGCATGGTGCTGGGGACAACCCTGCCCAGGGAGAGCTGGTGACCTGGGACCCCCCCTCTTGCCCTGCAGGCAGGGACTGTGGGCAGGATCCTCAGAGGAAGCACTCAGCTTTCAATGAACTTTGTGTTGACTGCTGCAGTACTCTCGTGGAGGCCTCTGAGATCTCAGGAGGGACAGGAGGGCAGGAGTCAGTCCCCTGTCAGTCCCTGAGCCAGGCACAGTCCCTCTCCTGCTCAGGAAGGAGGAGCAGAGGAGCGCTGCAGAGTCACAGTGGGTGCCCTGACCCGAGGCGGTAGTTGTGCTGGTTTGTCTGCTACTGCCCCACCATCAGCTGTTGCCCCTGAGTTTCCAGGAAAAGCACAACTGGAAGTCTCTTGCTGTGCCAGGCACCCTGCAGAGCTTGCTTCCCCTCTCTCCTTTCTCCCTTTTCCCCAGATTTTGAGGTTAAGTTCTAGTATCTCACAAAACATGGTCATGTCATAATTTCAGCCTGCAGAAAGCCCTTTCCATGCAAGGGCTAGGATCCATACAAATTGCCCTGTTCTGTATTTCCAGCTACAGTAAGGAAACTTCAGATGCTGATAGTTTACTTGATAAATACCTAATATAGCTTAAATAATTATTTAATACAAACAAATAGAAAAGAGAGCATCCATATGCAGTGTTGTAATAAATAATACTTGCAACTTGCCAGGCTGTAGCAGCAGCAGCAGCCTGAACAAAGGGCTCTACCATGGCTAGAGAAGGAGGGTCCAGCTGAAGTGTCACCACAGGAAGGCCCTGCTGGGTGCTCATGGTGTTGAGGGACAGGCTAAGGAGGGATGAGATCCCTCTGCAAGCCCAATTAATACAGGGCTGTTGAACGTGGTGGAGCAGAATGAGCTCTTTGGTCTGCCGTTTGTGCTATGTGGGGCGGGTGCTTCCAGGAGCTGGCAGGGTCTGTGGGCTGAGGGGCAGCATTGCCCAGCAGGGGTGGTGAGAAGCAGGAGAGGAGTGGGTAGCCCCACGCAGGCTCCCTGGGCAGCACCTTTGCTCTCTCCAGCTGCAGCCACGTCGCAGAGGTTCTGCACCACCTGCCCATGCTGTCTGTGTCCCTGGAGCAGGGGGCAGAGGTTCCCAGTGTGCTGGCAGAGCCTGCATCCTTGTCCCACTGCTTTTGCCCCAAAGCAGAGTGTGGAGGTTCTTGCTGTGCTGCCAAAGCCTGGACTCACGCACAGCCTTGTCCCGCAGGCTGGCACAGGGTCAGGCAGTTGCTGCAGCCTGGAAGGAAATTGTAAGAGAGTGTAGGGAGGCAAATGTCTCCCTGTGAGTGGAACAGAGTCCCAACAAGTGTGCTGCTCTGCCAGGAGCAAAGCCTGTTTGCTTTTGGAGCTGCTCCTCCACCACATTTCCAGGCTGATGTTGTGGGCTTTGTGAGTATAGCTCTTAGTCTTTCTTTGAGCTCCATGGTCAATGATTGCTTACGGGTTTTTGCTTTGCTTTATAAGCTCAGTGGTATTTGGGAAAGCATCCGGATCCCCTCCATGAGCTCTGACAGATTACAAGTGCTGCACTTGACTGAGTTCCCAGTGTTCCACCGTGTCAGCCACACAGCAGCAGGGCTGCGGAGATGTGCCTTGGCATAGCAGAGGATAAAAACCATGGCAGAGATGGAAGATAAGTGGCAATAAAAAGTAAAATGTGGAGTGTCTGCCCTTTAAAATATATTAGGCAGTTTATAAATAAGCTCTGTGTTTTTAGGATGAATGAGAATTTTTCAGCCCCTGAAGAATCTGACCTTGAAGAGAAGAAATGCTGCAAGCAGCTTTCAAAATGTTCCGAGAATAATCAGACAGGACAATTGCTCTTGATTATTATTTCAGCACTAGGCAGTATGTTTGGCCGGTGTGGTTTGGGAAGCAACTTGAGCTCCAGCCTCCTCTTCCTCTCAGGTAACCTCAGTGTGCACTCAGAGGCAGAGAACTTGAGGGTAAAATTACCAAGTGTCTGGTGAGATTTCCAGGGATGCGTCACTTCTGGCAGTTGGGACAGTCTTGGCTGGGGTGACTTGTGTGCTGGTTCTGACAGCCAAGCTCTGAGGGTGTGAAGCTGAACCAGACAGAAGTGCGCAGCCTGGTTCTCGCCACCTCACTTGGCTGCCATGTGCTGCAAAGCTCCTGCCTGGTGAGCTGAGCTGTGCGGGTCTGCCGTGCCAGCAAAGCTCCTGCCTGCACCCTCCTCCTGGTACAGCATCTTTCAGGATGTGGGGGCCTGAGCTGTCCTGTACCTCTTCTTCAAGAGTGGTTGGATATGTATCTTCCTCGTCTCACGGCAGTGCAGCAGCCTATTTGAGGTGGGGAGGACTTTTGGCTGGTACTGGAGCTGTTCCCCTTTGTGTTGGGTACTTTTAGCTTTTTGGTGGGGTGAAGTAAAGAGCTTGTGAGCAGGAGACTCTGGGGAGTGAGGAGAGGTGGGTTTTGGGTTTTGTTCTGGTAAATGCTGAGGAGTCAGATGCTTTCTCTGGACAGCTAGAGGTTCTGACCCAAACTGGAATAGGCTGCTGTTGATTCAGGATTCTTCTGTTTTCAGGCAGTCTGAGGTGAGATCCAGGTCTTGTCTTCTGCTGCAATAGCTCAGTCTTGAATGAATGCCATTTCCTGGACAATATGGAAAACCATGGCCCTGCAGATTCTTTTAGGGGTACTGGGTGAGCTGAGCTCTGAGGTGAATCCCAGGCTTCCTATTTTAAATCTATTCTTAGAGAAAACAGAGATGATTCCCTGTGTGGAGGAAAAACCAGCAAATTGATCCCTGCACATGCTGACACAGGGAGCCAGAAGCCACACGTGCTCTGGGCTCTGGCCGAGAAAATGTAAACAAACTCCAGCTTTATGTCTGACCAAGGAGACATAAACCAAGCACGTATTGTTGCCTTTTAAATATTTTGACATTTTACAATCCATCAAGGCCTTTAATTGTATTTTGAGTGAGTTGTTCTATATGTAAATACCAGTTAATGTTGAAATTGTTTATAGCCAAATTGTCTGTTTATGCAAATTGTGTTCCAAGATTACAGAGCTTCTATTGTAGAATAAACATGTCTGTTTTATTTAATGTTGGAAATGTTTCCTTTGGCTGCTGTAGCTCTTCAGCCTGCTAGTGTGAGGCCGAGTGCCAGCCTCCCCGTGGGGCAGAGAGATGGGACGGCTGCTCCAAGAGCTCCTGCTGTGGATCTGACTCCCTGAGGCTGGTCCCCTGGGATGGTGTTCGAATTGTATTTCAGCCTTCATAGTCCATGGGCTGTGGTATCCTCCACAAACCTTGGGGAGCCCAATGGCTCCTGCTACTCGGTCCAGGCTGGGGTGCAGAGAGAATCCCCACAGGTGCAGATGCTGCTATGTAAGGGGAGGGATCCCCTGCACTCTCTGGCATTCCTCAGTCTGGCTTGTGCTAATTCAATGTTTTGGTGCAGAAGATGGCCAGCATTAAAACCCAAACTGCTCCTGCTGGGTGCGAAGTGCAGAGAAATCAGCATGCTGCTGCCGCCTGTGCTGCACCCAGGCAGTAATCGAGATCACCACCCCGAGATAAATCTCTTCCTGCCATCGGACAGAAGAGAGAAGCAGCTACTGCGGGCTTTTCCTCCAGGTTTATTATCATGGGGAAACACATGCAAATTAATGGCTCACCCCGATACAAATCAGTCGTGCCGGAGCGTTTGCAGGCTGCGATTCAGACACCCGATGCCTCTGATCCGCAGGCAAGGAGCGAGTTCACTCGTGCCTTTGCAGTCGCGGGCAGAGGCTCCCACTGAGTGCAGCCACCTCTGAGCTGGCCTCTGTGCCCAGGCCATGCTCCTTTCCTCCTGGATTTTTCAGTCTAATAGCACTGTTGACCTGGCCTTTGTGTTTTCTTAATGTCAGCATTCCTCGGGGAATGTTGCAGAGCACTAGCAGCTGCACAGCCTGAAGGTGGGCTCCCATATTATTTCTTCATTAATATTTGTTGTTCATAAATATATATTCACTTCTATTTATCACAAGAACACCGATTACAAACCATAAATTCTAACTGTGGGGAATATTTCAGTCCAGTTTTATTAAAAAGTGATTTTTAAAAATGTTGCCGAGGCTTTTAGTCAGTTATGTGCTACTAAATATTTAAATCTGTATCTCTTGCGGCATGCTGAATTACAGCAAGGGGATATTTAATGTTCCCATTTCTCCAGCATAAATCTGTGAAAGATTGACTGGAAGAAAAATACAGTCATGAACAGCCCACGTTCTTGCTTAATGCTCTCTCATGCCATGCACCCACTCACACATCCCTGGCAGCAATCCAGCCTGGAGGCGGGTGATTGCCCCCACAGTCGTTCTGGGGTCACCCTGCCACGCTGAGCTGGGCCGGGGGCTGCTGGGGCAGGGGATGTGGCAGAAGCCTCTCAGTCACTGGCCATCCTGGTCTGGCACACGGTGGCTGCTGTCAGCGCCAGGAGCTATGAGCGCCGGGAGGCCCGTTACCCGCCAATTACACTGTGGCTTTATTGTTCGACCGTGTGCCTGGTTTACGATATGAAAAGCTTTCGACAGTTAAATGGTACTAATATTAACCTCTCCCTCATGGGCTCTAACAGTCACCACCATTAAAAGTGTGATTAACAAATTAATTCATCTGGAAGGGATTGACATGTGGTGTTAAACAATGGTATAATTATTTTTTTTTATGAAGGCTGAACCCCTGGCTGCATGGAGAGAGGAAGCCCCGTTGTTCTTGCATGATGGCTATGGCAGCAGCTAAATGCAGTGGGAGGACTGAGCCCTGGTACGGTGCTGGTTGCCGGTTCCCAGGGTGAGGGGGCGGCAGATCAGGACAGCGCTGAGGCTGGTGAGGCAGACAGGCTGCCTGGGCCTGCCTAAGGCTGTGGGGTTTCTCATGGTCCTCGCTGAGCCCAGGGCTCTCCCCTGCTGCAGGGGCACAAGCTGGTTGCCGCTCGGCTTTGTGGCTCTATATAGTGCTTGTAACAGTCAGAAAGGCTTGGAAAAATGGCTCTTGAGGAGGCTGCAGGGCAGTGATGGTGTACCTGCTCTTGTCTGGGGCAGACACCTGGATGCCTTGAGCATATCTCCTGTGGGTATGCGGATGGCAAGCACTGCAACCTCCGATGTGGGGCCAGCCTGGAGTGAGGCACTCCTGGCACTCCTTTAACCTGCTGGTGCTAACCACTCAGCACACTATACAAGGCAATTTCTATTCTGACAGATGTGGAAAAGCTTTAAAGCACATACACTTGCTGGCAGGCGACTCTAAAAAGCTGTTATTTGCTTCTGAAAAGCAACCCAAGATTGCTCTTAAACAGCCTATTTGGGAATAAGCAGGGGCTGGGGCTGGTGGTTCCCTCCCAGTATCCCCTTCTCCAGCTGCTCCTCTCTCCTCTTCTTTTGCTCTCATTTCCTGAACTGTTCATGGTCCGTGGTGGGGCTCAGAAGCTGAATCACCATGAGGAGCAGCCCCCACTCCTGCCCCTGCCAACTGTGTCCCAGGCCTGTCCCCAGCTCTGGGTCTACAGTGTCCCAGGTATTGCCAGCACAGGGAGGATGAAGCTGTGTGTGGCTGTGGAAAACACGCACTGCCAAACCAAGCTTCCTGAGTGAGGAAAAGAATCAGACAACTCCTCTTCACCTCTGGAAACAGATCTGGGGTCTATCAAGCTAGGGGTGGCAGACTCTCTGCCTGGGGACTGTGCTGGCCAGTGAGGCAGGGCTGCTTCTGTGGCCAAGGGTGCTGGAGAACACACTGTGTGCCGGGACAGCACACACAGGCTGGCCACAGCAATGCTTCCTGGCTGCTTCCCCTCTCCCATCCTGGCAGAGGGAGCGAGGGATGGAGGGCACAGGCTCTGCAGTGGGGCTGCTGTGCTCCAAGAGCTGATGCTGTTGGAGACAACAGAGGGCCAGAGGCTTCTCCAGCCTTGAAGGAGTCACTGTTTGAGTGCTGGCAGAGCCATATGCTGTGCTTCAATTCAGGCACTGAGAATATTCATATTGTAATTTATTCTGTTCTGTTTCTCCATTGATTTTAATTAAGTTCACTCTCTCCTGCCAAGCCTGGGGAACACAAGCAAAAATTGAAAATGCTGAAAGTCAGCTTGCTTTGCACTTGAGTCTTCCCAGTCTTCCAGAGAACAGAGGGAAGGGGGCCTGCACCACCACACGGGCATCTCCTGTGCTTTGCTGGTCCCTAAATAATAAACATAAAATTAAAATCCTGTTAGGAGAATCACAAAAGCTATTATAGCTCAGCAGCTGATATTGACTGTGATCAAATCTTTGATGTGATTCACAGCATTCTGGGCTGCTCACATTCACACCTTGATCATGTTAGCTCTGGCTTGATGTTTTTTTCTTTTCCCACACTGAAACAAAGCAAAAAGAATGACAAAAAAATTCCAATCTAATCCTGCTGTATCAGTTTGTGTCATACTTTTGCCATGAGCAGCAGTGTCTGGTGCTGCTGTGTGGCCTCTAAAGACAGGGTCTTCCTGGGAACAGGTGCTCACTCTGGCAGCGGATGTGCTGTTCCTGTCGTACTGGAAAAACCCCATGAGGCCCCCATGAGCAAGGGTGTCATTGCCTTCATCGTGTCCATCGCTTAGGGCACACCAGTGATGATGCTGCTGTCCAGGAGAGTGGCAAGGATGCTCTATAGTGCCCCTGCATGGAGGCATGGGCAATGTTGTACTTCTGGAACCTACAGCTTTTAAATCATCTTCGCATGTTTCTTGAATATTACAGGCAAGCAAAAGTTGTCCCCAAAAGTAACAATCCTTAAATCAGAAACTGGTTTAAAGAACCTGAGTAATACAGTTATCTATCTTCATGATATTTCTCAAAAGTTAGACTCATTCTTCATATCAGATAGGGTCATAAAAGGATAAGGGTACCTCTTACTCAACTCTAATTTTAATTAATATGGTCATCAAATTGGACATGAAGAACAAGGAAACCTCAGCAAAATTTTTGAAGGGATATAAACCAGGACAATTTACTGTTTGCCAACCTGTGTTCTCCTCTAGTCATCGGCAGTCATGGTGACTTGGTTTCTGATAGATGTCTAGAAATACCTGCAGTAATCTCTTTAGAAAGTTTAATGACCTTGGGTCATTCACTTTTTGAAAAATTTTAACTACTAGGGAATAAAAATGGCAAGACTGTTACAATAACACTCCAGGTCATATACATCTCCCTTTGGCTAAAGGTCTGGAGTCCCTGAAAGCAGCCCCCCTCCAGCAGGAGGTGAGCCCAGCTGGTTGAACCTGCTGTGCACCTTGCCCACGTGGTAACTGGTGAAATGCCAGAGGGATGCTGTGTGCCATGGATCTGGCCACTGGCTGGTGGGTGTCAGCTGCCCTGAGGGGACAGAAACTCGGCACACTCCATGTTCTCACCACTGAACCCACTGGCTATTTCAAGAGAGCAGGAATTTAATTGTTCGTAAGGACAGGGTTAAATACACAAGGAAAGAAGCCCTTGGAAACAGGTCAGGAATGGAGCCACAGGCAGGAGGACAGGTGACAATGTACATGGCAAGGGGCTGTCTTTCCCTGCCTGTGTGTCACCCATGGTCAGAGCCAGCCCCATGGGCTGGGACACCCAGGTTCAGCACTGCAGGAATTAGGCAAAACTGCTCGAGAAAAGCTGCCTGGGACAGCTGCCGTGACAGAGCTCAGGAACACCAGAGGAAGAACACTCAGAAGAGCTGTGGGGTACTTCAGACAGTCCTGGCTGTCCTCAGACCAGTGAGGTGGCCCCAGGCTCCCTGGGACAGCAGATGCAGGCGAAGAGGAGGGGCTGGGTGACAGCCAGATCCTGTGAGCTTGGCACTGGCAAAAGTAGGCTGGAGACTGCTTCCATTTCCTCCTTGATGAGCGCCTGCCATGTTGCTTGGCACAGAGAGCAGGGACGACACACGAGAATGAGGGGCATCATCAGGCCTGTCTGGCAGCACTGGTGGGCAGAGTCTGAGCTGGCTCAAGGCAGAGGAGGGGGGCACAGTGAGACAGTGCTGATGGTCCCAGCCAGGAGTTTTGGTGGGGACTCTAGGATTAGTGGAGACACTCTGGTGACACAACAGGGCAGGTGGCACACTCCCCACTTAGGTGAGAGTGTCCTGTGTGGCTCCATCTTATTAGATAAAACATCAACTTTGGCATAAATGTCAGCTGGTTCTGAGCTGGTGTTACACAAACAAGCTTCTGAGTGACAGAAAGTCTCCATTAAGCACATTTCTGGAGTTCTCTGGCAGGCTCTTGCACAATGTCCACAATAAGTATTGCAATTTGAGACCCAGCCTTTGGATTAACTGATGAAAATCAATTAATTAATCCTTTCCTAATTGCAGCCTTATATCACACATCAGTTACATTATTCTAAAAGGATATAATGACATAGCCTCAAGTAAGTCACTGCTGGTGGGAGGGAGGGAGGTGATCTGGCTCCTCCCAGCTGCAGATTCTGCCCTCGGAGGCACGTCCCTCACCACCCCGAACCAATGCCACTCCCCAGATGGTCCCCAGTCTAGGCGTCAGGACTTGCTGGTGCTGCTCCAGAGGTGGGAGCTTCTTCTGTGTCCCCCAGACCGCGGGACTCTGCATCAGGAAGATTGGGGCCACTTCCATTCCCTCTCCCAGTGGTGTCTTGGCGTGGCCTCAGGGCAGCGGTGTCACAAGCATCCCAGCCCCTGCGTGGGGCCAGGAGGACCAGGCTGGGGGTCTGTGCAGAGCTGTGTTGCAATGAGGCAAGGAAGGTTCAGAGCCTCCTTGCTCCTTCAGTGCAGTGCCAGGAGCATGTTTGCTTTGCAGCAGCTCTTTTGCTGACTGCTAAGCTCTACTGGTCTCATAGGTGGCTGCTGAGGGGACAGTCAGACCCCCTCTAACCAAGGAGGCTAATGGGAACTTCTTAGAGCTGCCAGGAAAGGAAACATATGCCAAGGTTTGCTGTATTTGATCCTTTCCTCTCTGTGGTCATGGTCTGCTGGAGGAATGACCCTCATGCCGCATTTCAGGTTTGCGTTGGCCATAAGACAGCGCTTCCAAACCAGGGCAAAGCCCAGCCAGCCTGGCTCACACCAGCATGCTGTGGTCCTGTTGGACCTGGTGCTGAGGTCTCTGGTACTGTGGTCACCAATGAAGTGGCCTAAGAAGCAGGACATCTCTGGACCATGATAGTCCAACCAAACTCGGAGTGCTTTTGGGAAGAAGTGGCTGCTCTGTGTGGTGCTTGACACCTTGCTGGCCATGGGCCCAGCGATGGCACCCACCACAGCAGGGCACAGTGGCCACATCAGTGCCTGCAGCACTGAGCTCACCCTGCCATCAAGGCAAATTGTTATTTATGCTTTCAGATCCCGCTAACTCACAGATAATTAATGTCAGGAAGCTGCCATGGTGCCGTGGCTAATAGCTCAGCAAAAGGAGACACATTGGTCAATTAGCAGCTATTTGATCTGACAGTAACAGCAAAGGGCAGATCTGGCTGCCAGTCCCTCTGTCCCCCTCTCTCCCTCTCCTCCCACTTGTATCAGGGCTCCAGGCAGTGTGGAGACCACCGGAGGATGGAAAGGACCCACAGACACAGCCTTTGCCCTGTGCTTGCTGCAGCTCCATTGAGGCTGGCGTGGGCACCAAGTGCCTGGCTGGATGCAGAGGTATGCACTGGCATCCTAGCCATGGCCTCGTCATCCAGACATGGGGACAGGGTAGAACAGCAGAGAATCCACTGCAGTGGCAGACCCCCTTTACTGGGAGATAAGCTGTTCTCCTCTGGAGAAGCCCACGTTATGAATTTTGCAATATTGTTAAAGTATTAAATTAGAAAGAGACCTCAGAGCAACAGAGAAGTAATATCTGCATATGTGAGGCCTCTAACACTAGGCACAGCAATATTAGAGGATTTGTGAAGTTTAACACTATTCTTTCATCTCGGGCTGAGGCCATAAAACGAGACACCATGATTCACCTGAAAATAAAAACATACAGAGGATGAGGCTAGATCTGTTCTATCCCCTCTGTGGGGATTGTCAGTGACCCAACCTGCTGTTTGCTGCTACAGCTGTGACACTTCCCCCAGCGCAGCATCCATCAGCTCTGCGTGCAGTGGGGCTGGGGAGATGCCCATTTGTTTTCAGCACCTGTGCTGCTATCACTGGTCAGCTCTCAGGGTGGTCTGGGACCCAGCTCCCTGTGTTGGGCCAGCTGTGAGCAGAGCAGACCTCTGAGACCTCCCAGGGCTTCTCTCTCTGTAGGCCACTCTGTCCTTGGCAATGCTGGGCACTTCCCCGGCTGTGCTACTTTCCTCTGTGCTACTCTCTGAGGGATGCTGGTATCAGGAGCTGGGATTAGTTTTGCTTTCCTATAGCAAGAGACTCCGATTACACTCAATGTCCTTCAGAAAACTGATACTTTAATACTCAGTCTTGTCCAATGAGGGCTATTCCTAGAATAACACTTGATTAAGCGCTCTGGCTCTCTGTCTGTGATGCACCACTGATCTGCACAGGTGCACTTACCTTCATCAGCTCTTTTGAAATCAGCTGCAACTGAAATTAGAATAAACTGTAAAATTTATAGGCTATTCCTTTCCTTTTTAATTAGCACCGTAAGTGTGTGATGAGAGGCCTCGGGCCAGGGGAAGGAGCCATTGTATTGTTTACTAGTACCTGTCTTGCTCTGCAGCCTGGTCCAGCATCATCCCCCCTAGATGGAGCTCTGCAAAAACATTTAGAAGCCAGGAAATAGAACTCTCTGGTTACCCTGCAGTCCCCATGGACTGGTCATTAGGAAAATCTTGGGTTTGATCTTTGTGCTGGGGTGGGCAGGAGCCAATCCTACGGTCTGCAGGCAGGAGTGGGATGGGGCAGCCTCGGTGGGGTGAGAGCAGGTGGGTGCTCCAGAGTGGCCACCCCATGGGTGTTGGCTGAGCAGCTTCATCAAAGAGACTCTGGTGCTGGCAATGGCCAGGCTGGGCTGTGATTTGCCAGCAGAGCAACCCTGTGGCCAGTGCTGCTCCCTCTGCTCTGGCCCTGGGGGGTTCTGGGCCACTCCTCGGTTCCAGGATTGTTTCCCTGAAACCCCCAGTACTGCCTTCTCCCTCCTCTGGGCCTGCAGAAGGAGCAGGAGGATCAGCAGTTGCTTTGTACACGGTGAGCTCCCTGGCACCAGAGCCTCCCTTGTTATTTCTGTGAGTGCCCCCTGGCACACCAGGCTCTGGCATCAGATGGCTTTGCTCCTGGGACAATGGGAGGATGGCATCAGAAGAACACTTGTTTGCTGGGAGTGGTGCTGCTTTTGCGCCTGAGCAGTTTTGACTATACTCTGATCATCCCTCCTGCCCTCAGCCCACAGCTCTGCCAGCCCCTCACCTTATCCAGGGCTCTGGGAAGGCTCAGTCTGTACCTCTGGCTAATGGATGGTTAGCACAAGATGGAATTTGAGCTCAGGTACAAAATCTGGCATTTAGCCGGTCCCAGACCAGAGAAGATGACTCTGCTTATCCAACCTGACCTATTGCCAAAGACATGCCAGAGCAGGAGGGTTGAGAGGAAGCAGCTGCCCAGAAGGATCTGCAGCAAAAGAGCTAGAAGGGAAAGCTAAAACATCCAAGGCACCCTGGATATTTGAAAGCTCAGCAGGTGCAAGAGGAAGTCAACTGAGCAAAGTGGTGGGGTTGTCCATCCTGATGATCCTTCTGTTATCAGCCAGAAAATCTTAGACTGTAAAGCAGAAAACATTTGTAAATGACTGAAAAAAAAGTCTGCCTGTGTCATTGCATGAAGGGGAGAAGAAGAGAGATCAAACTCACAGCAACAGCACAGTTGATAAGCCTGTGGAGGAATGAAGAAGCCAGAGGGGTGGGAGCACAGGTGGGGGCACAGGACTGAGGCAAAGGAGAGCATGTGTGATGTCACCATGGTCACTGCTGGCTCTGCAAACAGTGAGATGCTGCCAAAGGCCTGGACAGTGTTGCAGACAATTTGGCACTAATGCATCCAGACAGGGGAGGCTGAGGACAGGGATGGAAGCAGGAAAAAAAAATGCTGTGGAAAGGAGTGGTGTGCCCGAGATTCTTCCCAGGGCTCCCCAGTACTGGTTTCCTGGTTTCCCCTGGAAATGAGGAGAGGTAAGAGAGCAGAGACCACAACAGGGAAGGTACTCTGGGGCACAGGAGAAGGAGAAGCTCAGTTCTTCTTATGCCAGCTTGGAGGTAGATTAAACAAGTTGTGCCCTTCTCTTTTATTGCCTCTTAGGACATTTTGGGTAACCACTCTGGAGACAACTCATTTGAATCTCCATTTGGCACAGCTGCATGAAGCTTCCTTGGCATCACTTACACCAAACAAGGACTGGTGCAACCAACTTCTGTATTCATGAGTATTGCACTGAGGCTGGTGGAGATTTTCCTTCTGAAGTACTGAGTACTTGCATCCCAGGAAGTTGCCAGTGTCTGATCCAGAGTGCTTGGAATAGGAGGGCAGCTGCCTTCCTGGTGTGGTACAAGTGGTACGGCACATGTTGCTGTGCTACCTCATGACCCAAGATGCTGGCCGGTCTTTCCACCTTATCCATGGCCTGTGCCAGTGCGATGACTCCTTTGGTTTCACAAGCACTACATTAATTCACAAATTTTATATACATAAAAAAGACATACTGCCATAAAATCAGCTAGCTGAATATTCCTTGATGAAAATGAAATGCTGCTGTGCCTCAGAAGTGCTGGTTCTGGATAATTTCTCTATTAAATATTTGGTGAAGTCTGACTAAAGCCCTGGTGTCCTCACTGCTCAGCCCTTTCCACACCCTGGATGTCATCCTGTTCCTGCACATGGCAAGGCAAGCAGGTTCTCATCATCCACTGGGATCTGGGCTGCAAGTTTGCAGGGCAGAGCTCCATCAGCACCCTTGTATCCTTGGGGTCCATCCTGTGATGATGCTACTCATAGAGAGCATGTATCTCCTGCATGTGGGCTCAGGGACTCAGAGTATTTATGAATCCGAGGAATAGGTGTGGTGTGTGGTGAATATGGAGTGTGGTGAATTCTGCTGCCTTGACAGATAGTCAGGAAGATGGCTGGATCAGCTGCTGACCCTGGGGAAGTGGCAGGACTCAGTACAGTGCTCAGAGACTCCCCAGAGGGCTGGAGTTAATGCGTTTGACTTGTACAGCAGGAGCAAAATGTTTCGTTGTCTCAGAGCATCGCTGGGGGAGTGAGGGCCAGGGAGCTGTGTCTACGCTGTTTAACAGGGCAGGAGCAGGAACGTGACTATCACTCCAGACAGCTGCTCCTGCTGCTGCTGTGCCTTGCAGCATTCACTGGTCCCTTTCCTGCTGCCCTTGCCATGAGCTCCCTGTGCTGCAGGTCAGCCTGGTCTCCCTGACTTGGGTGCTCTGCCCTGAACCGGCCATGTGGCATGCTTATCCCTGACTATTCCCATTGCAGCTCAGCAGAGGCTCTTCAGCCTGAGCTGACAGCACGGATTGTGCACAGTCCAGACACCCACAACCCCCTCCCAGCACTTCCTCGTGGAATGTTGATGGGCACATAACACAGTTCAAGGCTTATTACACTCCTAGGAAGAAGGAAGCTTTGAAAGATCCCCCCAAACCAAATTCCAACTGAAGAACAGTTAGCTCTTGTCAGCGTTAGTGCTCCTGAGCAGCCACTGGCAAGGACAGACAGGACAGGATTTGCAAGTTCAGGTCTTGGCCCTTTTGGGGCACCTTGGCTGCCAGGAGGAGGAGGAATGTTGTAGCTGAACCTGGAACATTTTGCAGCGGCCTTTCTCTTAGCAAGTTTATGATCTTTTCTGCCTCAGCTGAGAAGCCAGCAGGACTGAATAAATCTCCAGGCCAATAAAAGCCCAGGATGTTTTCATAATTGACAGAATTTTATTAATTTACAAGTACATTATTGCATTTCTTCCTTCCTAACAGCAGCTTCCACTTAGATGGGAAGTCCTTTAGTGTGTTTGGGTCGCAAAGCCAGTAAAACTCTGCAAGGGGTCACCTGCCAAATATTTGTGCCATTAATGCTGGTAACCTTCAAATGTGAAAAGGTGGATTTGGTGCTTTCATATGTCAGGTATTGCATGTCTTTGCAGAAGGAAGAAACTGCCAGTCACCCCCATGCCATGGGAGGCCCTGACTCTGGGAGCAGAGCTGACTGTGTCACCTGGCTGGTTGGGGCATGAGGGTCCTGCACAGCCTGCAAGATCCAGCAGCACTTGGTGCAAACACAGGCTCTTTCTCCATCACATTTTAAGTTCTCAGTATTTCTGGCATAAATACATACTGGCACCTCCTTTGAAGGGATCCAGTTGTCATCAGAACCTGAAAAAGCTGATCTATTACTGTGATACTTCTCATGCTTCTGGAGTGAAATACCTCTATTTTTATCCATGTTTTGGGACTTGTCAACCCCTCCCATAACAACAGTTAAATGAGCTGCAGAGACAAAGCAGCAGGGCAGGGGTGTTTTTGGCTGGCAGATGGTGTGGGGGATGCTGGCAGGATTGCAGTTGTGGCCTGGGCAGGCATACTTCTGCCTCAAGGAGGGGAGAAAGGCCAGGATCTGAGCTGTACCTCAGTGGCGGACAGCGCATAAAGCAGCGCCTGCAGGAACCTGTGGTGACAGTGGCTCCATCTGACTCAGCAGAAGCTTCACCACCCACATTTTCATACCCACTTTGGCAGCTTGCTGTGCCCTGTACAGGAAATAGCCTAAGCATGCCCTTTGCTGACAGCTTTATGCAACCCCTCAACTGAGCTGCTTTCTATTGCCCACTGAGTCAAGGTGGGCATCAAATTGAGCTTGTGCCTGTGCTACCATTTGGGGCCCCTCTGCCAGGTGACAAGTGTCTCTTCTCTGCAGCCCAAATGCCCCTTGGACATGGGTTCTGTGCCAGCTGCAGCTTTTGCTGAGCATCTGCAGGAAAACACGGGGCAGCAGGTGCAGCTCGACAGCCCTCTTGGCAGAACTGAGGGGCCAAGTGCAGTTTTTCAGCTGTTTTCTGTCCCTTGAGAGCTGCAGTCCCAGATGGATCTTTTCTGTCTTTGTGGAAAGGACCGTGAAGGAGGAAGACACATGGGCACAAGCTGACACCTGTCCTGTAGAACCTGTTCTCAGGGACAGGCTGACGAGGCAGATCCCACCCTGGGAATGGTATGGGAAGCTGGGATGTGGGATCTGGTCTAGCAGTGCAGTGTGGCCATGAGGCTTCCCACAGCCCATTCCTCCCTCTCAAGTCTCCCCAAGCCAGTGGGTTTGTGTGCCAGGCAGGGTCCCTCCCCACCAGGTAACAACACTTGGGAAGTATCTTCAAGTGATTAAAAAGTTTAAACAGGTTAATTATTTCCAAAAAGAGAAAAGAAGAATTAAAATGGCTTCTGTGGGTACATTTAAAATACAATCAATAATTTATCAGAGAATTTTTGTTCAACAATGAGAAATTAGGAGGCTTGAAACTCTCCAAAATTTTATCTGCTGGGGAAAATGTTTAAATTATTTTTTTCCTTCCTGTGACTGGTGCTAGAGGAGCAGCACCACCAGCCAGCCCCAGGCCTGTTACACATTGCCCTGTGGCTCGGGAGTGGGGCCAGGGGCTGGCAGAGGTGTAGGCCCTGATGCAGATGTGGGTGCTGCTGGGCAGGGTCCCCCTGTGAATCGGCTCTACAGGCCCCACATGTCCTGCAAGAGCTCCAGAGATCAGTGACCTCAACCCATCTGTGTGCCACTGAGGACCTCCTGTCCCAGTGCCCGGGCACAGGGCTGGGTTTGAGGTGCGGGACTGGGCCAGAAGATCGGGGAGGAGGGAACCGTTCCCAGGGTGGTGGGAGGCTTTGGGCAGGCTGAGTGCCAACACAAGGAGCCCAGCCCTGGGATGTAACTAACCCCTAGGGAACATGGCAAAGTTGGAAATGAAAGAGTAACAGCTGGAGCTCATTGTCCACCCCATGAAAAACTCTGTGTCCCACCCATACAGGAAGGGGTGTATGAGCTGCTCTGAAGAATCCTTCATTGTCTGGAAATGCGCCTGGTTTTACAGAAAAAATCAAAAAAAAAGTGAATTGAAAATAAATAGCATTATTAGCAGAAAGGGAGTCCCTAATTAACCAGATATAGTCCATTACTGTAGCCTTCAATTCATTAAATTGCATAATTACATAAAAACACTGTTGATGTGCTATTCAGTATATCTGGTATTGTCTTCCTAATAATTAGCTCCATAATTGTCACTTTGACAGGGTAATTAAAAATGTTTAAAGATGTTGTGTCAGCCTGTTCTCCTTTGCTGAGCTCAGTTGGATGTCTCTGGAAGATGATTTTCTACCCGACTCAGCCATGGTTTTGTATTTGATTTATGCCAGTGTGTTACAGGAATGACCAGGCTCATGGATTACTTTGATGTTCCTGTTAGGCTGATTTTTAAGAGTAGGAGAAAAATAACTTCAGATGTCATTTTCATTTACTTTTAGGAAATCTCTGATCCCATCCCCTGGTTCATGCTGCTGGTGATGTGACTTTCGGTTTTATGGGTAGAGTGTTGTGAAATCTGACATTTGTAGCCCTAAATCTCGGTTCTGTTTGCTGTGTAAAACCTTTCATCCAACATCCATTTTTTATGAAGGGATGGAAAAACGCAGGAAATCAAGGCTGTAGCTCTGAGGTGCGTGGCTGAGTGTGGAACTGGCAGCTTTGCCAGTGCAGGTGGCTGGGAGCCAGGCAGTGCCCAGCTCTGACAAGGCTTCAGCCTTGCTGGGCTAGGACACAGGTGTGGCACGACAGTGGTGAAATGCCCCAGAGAAGCACAGGACTGGTGGGTTTGTGTGCCACTAGAGGAGAACAGGTGACATGATGCCCTGGGCATGGTGGTGGGGAGCAGGACAGGAGCCCGGAACTGATAAACTAAATGTAGAGACAGCCCAGGAACGGTGCAAATGAGCCTGGTGCTCATTTGTGGAATGTGCTGTAATGGAGGTGGTTTCTGGAGTCTTTCATGGCAGGCACTCTGGGTTCTGTGTTTAAGGGCTGTGATTGCCACTTTGGATGGTCAAAACCCTGACTGGTTTTCCTTTTCAACAAAATAAACCCTAATATTCATTGCTGAGGAGTGATAAATTAATCTATCCTCACACCCAGGAGCTTTGCCAGCTGGATTTTGGCTGGATGAGAGTCTGTTTGTGAAAGCTTTTAAGGATTTTTGAAAATAACATGTTTTGAATCGTTAAATGAATGAAGTGATCTGGTCTTCTCGAATAAACAGTAATCACATGGAAGTGAAGTTTGAACTTCTTTCTTGGCAAAAAAATTTCTGACACTTCTCTTTCTTATTTTTACATTTGTATTTGTATTTTTTTTTATTCTTGGACTGTCTCTTACACCACATATTCTCTGCCCCAGCAGGCTCTGTGGAGACCATACACATACCCCAGTACCTACAGCCCTTGGCCGAGGGAGTCCCTTCACAGCTGTGCATGTGTCTCCATGTCCAGATGGTCCCATTCCACCACCTTCCAGCCATAGTTTGGATTCAGTGTTCATAATTGCTTCACTAACAGAGAAACTTTACAATCTGTTGCAGGCCATTATATGCAAACCCATGCCCAAATAATTGACCCCCTGCCATCCAAACTGCAGAAGTGCTTGAGCAATTTGTAATCTTACAGAAAAGGTTTGTATTCAAAGTATTTCAGACCTATATGAAAATATAATTGACAGTGAGATGAGAAGGTATAATTTTGTAGTGGCTCTGTCAGTAGGTGATCGCACACCCATCCCTGCGCTCTGGGTGTTCTGCAGCTGGCAGTGGGGTCCCTGACACGCTGTCTGGAGGTGAACTGATGCCATTTACTCCTCTGATCTTCCTCAGTCGCCAGCCCCATCTTGCCCCTCAGCCATTTGCCATGAAGCTGGCAGAGTATCTGATGCTGGGGCTTCCCTGGCAGGGCTGTGCCCCGGGAGCCGTGCAGCCCCAGCGCTGCAGGGCCCAGCATGCCCGGCAGTACTCGTGTGTGCTGGGGAAGAGCACTGGTGACACCCTTTCCACCAAGGCCATGGCAGCTGGTCCATGTGGGAGTGGTGCCAGCATGAGGGGTGCCGTCAGTGCTGCTGTGCTGATGCCCAGTTTCAGAACGCCTTGTTTATAATGAGCAATGCATGTGGAGTGAATCCTTAGGACAGGAAGGCAGGGAATGTGACATAAAACCTTACAAAGGTTTCTAGAGAAACAGCAAGGTCTCCTATAGGATGATAGATCTCTCTTTAAGTCATAGGAGGAAAGGCTCCGACAAAGAGTAATAAATTCATAAATTTCTCTAGTCACCAGGGTTATTTCCAACAAAAGAATTTATTGCCTGGCATACATTTTTCTGCTCACAATAACGAGATCTGGGCTCCAACACGTGACATTTATGACTGGCATTATTAAAAAAAAGAAAAGACATACAGTCTTCGAGGAAAATATGTGGAACAAATCTGCAGTTCACATGTACAGTATATTCATACTCCAAACGCGGCAGGCTGAGCTGGGTTTCAGCCAGGAAACCAGCAATATTTTTGTGGATGTTTTCCTGGGAAAATGCGCTGCAGTGGGACTGCTGACCCTGGACAGCCTCCAGTCTGCTGCAACCCCAGCCACCACCTGAGGTTTTGAAGGTGTCCTGGGCCCAGCCATGCCAGCGGCCAACGTGCAGACTGTACATGGGGATGCCCAGTCCCCTGTGCCAGTTGCCTATCTTGGGGCTCAGACACAGGGCTTGCATCCTTCCTTCAGAGTGATGCAGCCACTGGAGAGCAGCAGCACAGCCAACAGCTGTCCCCCTTGCTCCAGCACTGCTGTTCTAGTCACTGCAGCCTGGCACTGCCCCAAGGTGTGGACTCCCAGAGCCTCTGCAGAAGGATAGGGCAGGCTGGCAGCTCAGTGTGGACAGGCACAGGGCATCCCTGGCATCTTCCAGGCCAGCGGAATGGCTGACCTGCCAGGTAAGGCTTTAAATCTCCAACATGCTGAGGCTGTGGCCCAGTGTATGTCTGGTACTGCAGGAGAAGCCCATCTGTGCTCTGTGCTCCAGAGCTCCCTATGCATCTCTCTGACATCACAGGAAAGGACACCTGGAACTGCTCTTTGGCTAATGGGGTAGTTTTGGATGTTAGAGCCCAAATTTAAAGAGCTTGTTAATTACTATAGGCTCTCTTTATCATAAGTGAGGCAGCACCATCTCCCCATTTCTGCAATCCTCTGTCCTGACAGGGTGAATCCATGGTCCTGCCTCTTGCTGCTCCTCTCCTCCCTGCACCAGCATCATTCAGGGTTGAGCATGGCCCCAAGCTCATACTGCTTGTGCTTCCAGAGCTTGAGTTGCTCCTTGCTTGTGCAAAGCCCTTCAATCCTCCTGCCCGGCCTTTGCTTCCCGCTGGAAAACACCTCTGTGCCTGCCCCATGGGGCAGAGGGACGGGCACCTGCCCTGCTGTGCTGAGGGGCTGCCCCACAGCCCTCAGGACCAAGCCAGCTCCTGTGCCCATCAGGGCTGCAGCAGGGCTTGGCCTGCTGGTGCTGACAGTTTTTCTCGGCTCCATCTCATCTGGGATGCATGTGCAGCTCATTTCCCTGTGGGAATTGGTGCTTGCCACTAGGACACACATATCCCATCACCTGTGCAGGAGCATGGTACCCGTGCTACTTCTCCTGTGCTCAGTAAACCCAGTGCTGGCATGGCTTGGGAGCATGGGGTGTAACTACACCTGGCATGAAGCTGAAATCCCCCTCCTGCCCTTATGGTGCCTGTTCCTGAGGTTTCCCAGTTTTGCAGGAAAGGCAGTGGCACAGGATGGGCATGCCTGTCTGCAGGGTGGTCACTTACGTTAGATTTGTAGGAAGAAAGCGAAGGCATTACTGCGCAGCAGGGCTGGTTATGCAGCTCCAACCTGAGGTAGTGTTTACTAATAAAACAGATGAAAACAGTATCTGCAGCAACAGTGAGCACAGCGGCAGCGGCAGCTGCAGGGCCTGGCCGCATTATGCAGATATGTCTGCTGGAGGAGGAACTCAGCCTACCTTTGTGTCTTGTAATGAAACTTTACACTTGCTCAGTGCATTTTAATTAACTCTCTATGCCCCTCCTGCCTGTAGGAGGCATCCAAACGCTCTGCGTGGTGCTGGCAAGCTCGCGGCTTTCTGCAGCCTCTGTAGCGAATGCTTCCAGAACTGCCAGGGAAAACCATCATCCTCAGCCTCTTGCTGCCACACGCCCTGTGCCGGGAAGGCACCTGCCCAGGGCGGCCTCCTCAGCAAACTGCCCGGAGAGCATCCCAGTCTGACTAATGCCTGCGGGGAACGTGCCCTCTGGGAGCTGGGTGCCAGCCAGGCATGGGAAAAGTTGTTCAGGGAAAGCCCGGGTTTAGGGGAGAAGATCAAAGTGTGACCCCACTCTGATCAGATGGAAGATGCAACTGTCTGATTTGGGGCTGGGGGTGATGAACAGAGGCTGGCAAAGCATGCAGTTACCCTGAGGTGTGACACAGGCTACCCCCTCTCAGCTTCCACTGTATGCAGAGGATGTGACCCTCCCTGATCCAGCGTGTGCATGCAGGGAAGCCAATCCTATGGGACACTCCAGAAAGTGTCTGCAAATGTGATTGTCAAATGTGCTCACTGTGTTAAACCCTTATGTGCCTTGGTTATGTGGACTTCAGTAATGTCAGGGGAAAACCGAGGAATTATACCGCAAAGTTGTTTGCAGGATAAATGCATCTAATAGGATAGGATTTATAAAATGCAGTGATGGAATTTGGTGTGGTGACACCTCTCCAAGAGCATTTTGACTAGTGGAGGTAATACCTCCCCAGGGAGCATTGCATGCTCTACTTGTGCTCCAAAGGGATATGTTCTGGGAGTTAATCCTCTGACGGGAAGGCTGTCAATTATTGATACTACATGTATAGCTTTCCTACAAAGCTAGAAGTCCTCTGGAAGCCTTTAGATTAGCAGAATGATTGAATAATTGATATTACATGATTTATATGATTTTGAAAAATTCACAGTGCAGGTCGTCTGGGGAGGAGCCCAATTAAGGTGCAATTCAGCCAACCCACTTCCCTCCTTGTTCTCCACCCCCTCAATCTGGGAAGCAGCAGGTACAGAGGGAACACACAGCATTTGCATTGCAGAGAGAGTGAACAGAGTGACAATAATTCATTTGCATTTTTACTGAGAAGAATAGAGGCAGGGAGAAAAATAAGGCAAATATCCCAGACAGCCCAGACCACAGCATGAGGTGTCCCTACATATGGGGTAGGTGTCCCAGAGCCCACTTGCAGACTGACAAGGAGATGCCGTCCTGCTGCAGGTGGCAGGATGCTGCACTCTGGACCAGGCTGTGTGCATGCAGCGAGGTGAGGATGGGATCCCCCCTGAACTGCACTGATTCTGGACAAGAGTGCACCCTGAGAGCTGTGTGTCTGCACCCACTCTGGCAAGAGGTCTGTGGCACTGGTGCTGGACATGGCTACACTTTGCATGCTGAGGGAGCCCAGAGGTCAGCTGGCAGCCACTGGGCTGTCCGATAGTGGTGCACATCACTGTTCTGCCTTTTCCTACTTCTGAGCCTGGTATTTATTGCTTGATCCTTAAATTCAGCTCAGCAAACAAGCTAAGTCTGGTTTCCTCTTCATTATTCCTCATGGCATGCATGGTCTCCCTATGAGCACAGGTGCTGAAGGCAGTACTGTTTTGGGTGGGGGGCACTCATATAGCACCTGCCTGTCAGCACTGCTCTGAGGCAGGACTGAGGCACAAGGGCTCTGTAAAGGTGTCAGGGCTCTTCCAGTTGTTACCAAAAGCCACGTGTGCCAGAGGAAATCTGCTTTGCAGGACCATGCTGGATCCCCCTGAAAGAGCCCTGCAAAAGCCTTGTGAGTGGGCAGTGTGGCCCCATCCAGTGGATTCCTGTTCCCAAGGTGCTGACAGGAATGCTTCCTCCGTGGTCAGAGAGGCTGGAGCTGCCTGGTGTCTGCAGAGCCCTTTGCCAGTGCCTGGAAAGGAGCTGCCAGGACAGGACAGACGGGATGCTCCAGAGTGACCCACAGAGCATCCTGGGACACAGCCCAGGAGGCATCGGCCTTCCCAGCCCCCGGAGCCCCCCTAGCCCCAGGCACAGCTGTGGCGCCTTTGAAGAGGGGAGCCCGGAGCATGTTACTATAGTTACTGCAGGCTCAGGGCAACAAGCAGAGAGATATTTAAAAATTGATTGTTCTAGCAACAGCTCATCCATGTTTGGCAACATCGGCACATGATGTCAGCTTGCTGCACAGGGCCGCAGCCTCTGATATCCCTGTCTGGGAATTGCTGATGTACAGGGAATGCCTGCTCCTTGGAGACCTGCACAGTGCTCTGTCAGCGGCTGTGAGCAGGGGGAGGCTGGAGGTGGTGGTGGGGCTGCACTGCTGGGAGAGCTGTGTCGCGGCTCTGAGCCTGGTGCAGGCACTGTGACTGCTGCCAGTGTGTGCGTGAGGAAAAAGCTTTTTATCCTCTCTTAATACATAACCAGTACTGACTACGAATGGATACTCCAGCAGCTCTTAGGGCTTTACAAGGCAGCTGCGTCCTGCAGATGTGGCCTTGTGTCCACCTGCTCTTAGAGCCAGCAGCGCGCTCTGCCCGCCTGGCTGCCCCGTGTCCGTGTGGCCAAGGACCCAGCAGTGCCCTGTACCTGCCTGGCTGTGGCCCTTCCTGGACACTGCATTGATGTGCCAGGGCTCTGCTGACGGGGCTTGTCTGGGCCAGGAGCAGCTGTCGAGGCTGAGGAGACGAACATGTGCTGCACGGCCCCGTGGGGATGGCACCTCAGCACAGCCTGGCCAGGGCCCAGCAGGGCCCTCCGCTGAAGTGTCCCTGTGGAGGGGATGCTCCAGCAGTCAGCAGTAGTTTAGCAGCGCTGTGGATGCTGAAGAGCACTTCAGAGCTCTTTCTAGGGCAGGCACAGACTGGCTGGAAGAACAACCAAGACTGCATTTGTTTTGTGTGTAGCAAATGACTGCCACAGTGTCAGGAGTTCAATGTATAAAGTGTTTTCATTCCATGTAAATTAGCCCCAGGGCTTGTCCCTCCCAGCGCTTCCCGCAGAGCTGGGGGCTGGTTCCCTCGGCACTGGGCACTGTTGCTAGGTGCAGGGAAAAGCTCCAGTATTTGCTGTCTTCTTTTCCAGATGCCAGCACCGACCGCTGACAATGTGGCTGACCTCCGGGCAGGTGTCACCTGGAGACAAACAGCTCTCACCGGGCAGATCTGATTTTCTTCACATTGTGGCAGCAGTGGCACCAAGTGTGTGGGACATGCCCTTCTTACAGGAGCAGGGGACCAGCTGTTTATGATGTCTTGTGGGCTTCAGGGTTTTTTTCCTTTTCTTCCTTCCATAAAAAGAGACAAGAGGAGTGCAGAGAGATGGGGTTGGTGCTGGTGCTTAGTGCACACTGAGAGGAGATGAATGCAGGAGGACTATGCTGCTGGAGCCAGGAGAAGCCACAGAAGCTCCCAGCAGCAGGAGTGGACCAGCACCGCTCCTCTCTGATTCGTGAGTCACACAGAGCCTGGAGAAGAGAAATGTTTCAATTATTTGTGTTTTATGCGTGAGGGGGTTAATTGCTCTGATGGTAAAGACAGGCATTGGCATGACAATTTGATTAGAAAGGAGCTTTGGTTCTCAAAGAGATGTAGCCAGGGGCAGAGGTTCTCTCTGAAGCAGTAGTTTTTACCCCAAAGGCTGCATTGCCTGTTGTGAGAGGTCTGGGGAGAGCTTTGGTATGATTTCATGCACCAGTTGGTCTATCTTCATCTGAGTTGCTGCCTGTGCTTATAAATCCCTGGCTCTGAGCAGGGGTGATAAGATCTCAAGTCCTTCCTGTCTGTGCAGTAAGAAGTTTGAGAAGATACATTAACAAAGCTATTTAATTGCTGTATGTCAATGCAGGAGCTTGGCTAATACACAAGACGATTTAGAATCTCCTTTATGAGAGTCCATTTCAGCTATTGGTTGTGGCTGAGACCTGCTGGGAAAGTTAACTGAAAAGTAACATTGGAAAACCTCTAGCCAGGAAGCTGTTGGAAGGAATTGGGAGGCAAAGATGGTGGAAGGTTCATCTCAGCAGAAGTGCTCTTGGCTCAGTGGTGCTGGGTGTCCTGGTGTGCAGGGTATGAGGTGGGGTGGTGGCTGATGTTTGCTATGGAAAACAATGTGTGATGGAGGAGGAGGATCAGCTCCGTGTGAATCTGTCTCTGCCTAGGTTTGTGAGTGGTGACTCCTATGATGCGTTAAATGTTTGAACCCTGAAAGCACAGTTGCTCCAGAGGATAAATCACCCCATAGCAAAGTCAAGGGACAGGATGGTTCTTCTCTGACTGACTCTCCTGCTGTGCTAGAGCAGTGACTTGTGTTGGCTGTGTCTGGGTGCCATGGTTCTGGCCTCGCTCTGCGGAGCGGGAACACAGCTCAAGCCCCAGAGTGCTGATGGGGCACATTCCTTCTCCGCATGAGCTGCTGACTTTTGGCATGGGCCTGTCTAGAGACAGATCAGGAAGGATTGCTCTACATTGACAAAGTATGGTGCCCTGTGTAAATGGCTTTTTTCCAGATCAAATAAGTCCTTTTGTCAGATTTTCCTGCTGTATAATCCCCCAATCTGTTCTTTGTTTGACCTGTATTATTCAAGCTCCAATTCAGTTCTACCTTTGTGTAAATCAAATCACCAGACACTCTCCTGTGCTGATTCATGGCTGGTACCACAGCACCCTCTGACAGATGTAAAATGTTCCTCTGTGCAGAAGCCCAGCTCTCGCTGACCTTCCAAGCAGCACATGTGGATCAGGATACAGACAGATGTGTCGAGTCAGACCCGTACAGTGACTCCTGTGCCATGCTGCCTTTTGCAGTGGCATTTAAGCAGCTTGTAGTATCAATTTTTATTCCCTGTACCACCATTTTCAACTTCTTATTGATGATAAATTGTGGTTCATTCACAGCTCTTTGCCTTTTCCTGGAGCTGGACAAGTGGATCTAGACAGAGTTTTCATCTGGAAAGGACTGTTACTGGACCCCTGTGGTGGTGCCTCCACTCTGGCTGCTTCACAGCCCTGCACAGGTGTCTCTTCCCAACCTGGGCTGGCAGTTCCAGTTCCCTCCTGCTTCCCTGAAAAGGAGCTGTCACTGCCTGCACTGAGCACCACCCCCCAAATGCTGAAGATGCTTTGAACGTGAATCAGCCATTTGAAATTCTTTTGGGGGAGGGAGTGGCTCTGGGTACTACAGACTGAGGAGCTGGATGGAGATCTGGGACACAGAGGGCACTGCCTATAGCAGCTTGTGTAGCCAGTTGTCCAGAGAACGTCATAGTGCCAGGCACGCCATAGTGCCAGGACCTCCTGCCTTTGGAGACAGACAAGGACAGCACCCCAGATGGTGTAATTGGTCTATAACTTCTACTATGCACTGAGAAAGATGCTCGGTGCCAAGGCCCCCAGCCTAGTGGGAGAAGGACCCTCTAACAGGGAGGTGGGTGGGAGCCCACTCTGCTGGGCAAGGGGCTGGCTGCCAACCATGTGGAGTTTGGCACTTGTGGGTGGATTGGTGGGCATCAGACAAGTGTAGCCTGACAGGTGGGAGGAAAAAGGATGTCTCATGTGCTGTGGGGGAAGGCTGCATTTCCATCACCCATGGAGACCACTGCCCATTGCCAGAGCCCTGGCAGGGGTCTGAGTAGAGCCCAGGCTTCACAGGATGGTGACATGACCCCTGGGAATGACATGGGGAGC
Organism: Corvus brachyrhynchos; assembly: GCF_000691975.1. Classification (NCBI taxonomy): domain Eukaryota; kingdom Metazoa; phylum Chordata; class Aves; order Passeriformes; family Corvidae; genus Corvus; species Corvus brachyrhynchos. Next base: position 4,375,330 of record NW_008238321.1, read on the forward strand.
AAACAGTAGAAATGGGGTCTGTGACCAGCCAATGGGCCACAGGTACTTCTGCAGATGGGCTCCTTGCAAGAGCTTGGGCCTGATCCTTCAGAAAGACTTTGTTTCCTCAAGGGCTGCTCTTGGACAGCTCCCTGCTGCTTAGCTGGGCAGAGGGAAGAGGAGCTCATGGAGCGGTGGATTTATTTCTGCAGCCTGTGTGAAGTGATGTTTGGATGGTTTCAGTTTGTGTTGTCATTAGGACTTATATGGAAGAAAAAAACCCCTTGTGCCTGTAACTGGGAGGTGAAAGCTAACAGCTGGTCTCAGCTATTATTATACACGCCAGAAGCAGTAATGATTAAAGGGACTGCACTGTGATGTAAAGAGATGCCATCCTGGAACCAGATGACTGGGTGATACAATTAAGATAAAGAAATCACATATTGTTGGCAATAGGGAAGCAGGAGTGATGAAATGTGTGATTGGGAAGTGTGGGAACAAGATGAAATTAAAGAAAAATCACAATACAGAGCAGAAAATGAGCAGGACTTGGAACAAGAGATGCAGTTGTTGAGAAGATAAGAGCAGAAATAAATTGAGAGCAAACATGCTAGGAGTAGAAGTGAGGACACACAAAAAATCTTTCCAAACTCTATTAAAAATAAGTTGCTTTGCTAAAATGAGAGCATTGCACTTTAAAGGAAATGACAACATTAAACTGTTGGCTTCTACAGTCAGTGCTTGGGGAAGGATAGAGGAAACCCCTCACAGGCTGAGCTGTGCTGTGGGAGACTTTCTGAAAAGACCCAAACTGTGCAGTTGTTGCACCTCTCACGAATGGAGCATGAGGGATTTGTCAGCAGGGATAATGCAGTGATGCACCCTCCAGTAAGATCTCAGTGGCTGAAAGCCTCTGCAGAAGGGCATGCAGAGGTGCCGGTGGGGTGATGGACCACTGGCACAGGGTGGCAGTGGGCTGTGCGTGGGTGGGGGCACACAGCTGCAGCTCACACGCTCACATGAGGATGGGGCCACGGAGGTTTGAGGAGGAGCTTTCAACCAGGTGGGATGGGGTGCTCCTGAACTGTCCTGGAGGGGCTGGTGAAGCAGTGCCTGGGATGTGTGGCTGTGGCCACATGCTGTGTTACAGCCCTGAAAAAGCTGTGGAGGCCTGACCTGTCCCTGCAGCCAAATGCGTTCCTGCCTTAGCTAAAACATGCAATGGTAAGTGGTGCAGCTATGCAGTTATGTGCCATCAGGAAAGGACTTGCAGTGCTATGGAGGTCTAAGAGCAGACTGAAAACATCAGAGGGTGTGATGGCACATGGGGTGGCTGGGAGGGAAGTGTGTCCCCTCTGGTAGAGCCATTTGTCTGTGCAGCTCCTCCCTTCAGTGCTCCCAGACGCAGTGCCCCCAACTTGGTGACAGCTCAGCAGGAGCAGCAGCACGACTGCAGCCTGTGGGACTCTGCTTCACACAGAGGTGGGAGAGAGGGGTCGGAGCTGTGCTTAGAAGTAGATGCAAAACATCCTCGGCACAACATTGCCCCAGCAAGCTGTACCTGTATATGCATGCACAGTCTGGAGAAGCTGTTTACAAAAGGAAGAGAAAGGACAAGGCCTTGTGATGGCTCCTTCTAAATCCTGGGGAGGCTCTGGGACATGTGGGTGATGGGGCTGAGCAAGCAGGTCGGCAGCACTGAGAGGTGTGAAAGGAATTCTGTCCTACACCAAGTACAAGATACGTGTGCTGAGCTGTAGCTCTGGAACCCATCAGAGCTTGTGGGAATTTTGGCTTCTGCAGCAAGTGAAGGGAGCTGCTGCTGGAAACAGCTTCCAGGGCAACTGAGTGCAAACGCACGCCTGCTTCCCTGAGCCAGATCGGCACTCCTCACAGCTCTCTGACTTGGAGATCGTGGTTACAGAGCATGACATGATGTTTGCATAGGTAAATCCCAATTCTCCTTTTCTGATGCTTCTAGTGACTCCTCATTTGTTTTGATGAAGTTCTCTATTAATATACAGGGCCCTGTGTAGGGAGGAAATATATCTAAGTACTAAACTTTTGAGTTTGTTAATTCTCTGGGATGCATGACAAGTGAATTAAGTTCATTTACAGTTCCCAGAAACTTGAACTGCAAAATGGTGCTCTGTTCACACAGAAAACAACTGTCAGCTGGGTGCCTGGCAATACTGGGAATGCTCCTGGAGCAGCTCCCCAGCACCTCTGCCCAGGTGCTATGGAGCAGGTCCCAGTGTGGTTCCACATGGACTGTTTGTAGGGGCAGGGGGTGAGCCCTGGGCTGCTGCAGGGCTGAGATTTGCCTTGGACACTACTCACTGGGATGGTCTGTTTAGCTGACAAGATGGAGCTTTCTCCATAAAGTTAAAATCAGGTTTGGAAGGGAATGTTTCTACACTGGTGGCAGGATTATGCCCCTGCACCGTCCTGGTCCTGCCAGACTGGGCTCACTGCTCACCTCCTACACTGCCACTTCAGTCACCAAGCCCTGCTCCTCTCCTCTTGCCATCTGCAGAGACACACTGAAGAATGAGTCTTAAACTCCAGTTGGTGATTCCAAGAAACATTTTTCCACGTCATTTTCTCCTTGACCTCTGTAAAAAGTTACGGGGTAGAAGTAAAATTCAAATCAGGCAACTGCTGTATCTGCTCACCCTACACTTTCTTCCTCTCCAAACTGAAAATGAGGAAATACAATGAGACCTGAACAGATGGATTGTGTCAAGGTGAGGATTTTAAACTTTATTCAATAAAGTGTTCGAGCTAACCAGGAAAATATTTTTTCATCTCTTTAATGCATGTGATCTGAGCTGCTCAGGGCCTCTGAGCCACAGATCTTCCCCAAGGCTTGCAGGTGTTTGCCATTGCTGTTGTGAAGGGGCAGTGCAACATCCCCGGCTCTGGTGGTAGCCATGCTGGCACAGCAACGCTGTAGCACTGGCTGAAGGACCTGGGCATCAGCCTGGCTTCAGGGCCTTTGGATTCCAATCAGCAGAGCTCTGTAAGGATGGAAGTGTCCCAGGTAGGACAGGAGTTCTTTTAAAGAGCTCCATCAGCTCCAACAGTTCCTCTCAGTGAATGATGTTTTGTGTAGTGCACAGAAACCAAAACTGTAGGTTCGTGTAACTGAACTTCAGATTCATCAACAAGAATCATCTCTTGCATGTCTGAATCTGAGCCACAGCTTGGCTCTGGTCAGGAAGCTGCTTTTCCTGTGATGGGCTGGGGTGAGGGCAGGGCTGTTGGAATCCAACATCGCTATCCTGTGTGTTTTAACCCCACAGAAGCTCACAGGGAGGTGACTGTGCTGTTAATTGCACAACTGCAAACACACAGGGCTTATCTAATTAATATTTTCTTAATTAGTTATGTATTACCACATTTTCTGGCACTGATTTTTGGGAATCCCCCTTGTCTCCTAGGTGACCACAATGTCATTAGTACTCATTATCAGGCACTCTGAAGCTGTTTTTAAGGACAACAGTAAATAGACTCCCATTCAAGGATGATGCATTTAAACAGGAAACTCATAGCAGTGCTGAATGAGGAAATGTAAACAGAGCAAGCACTTCCACTGCTTTGAGGAGTTTGTGGGGGGAAGAAGTTCTGAGTACAGCATGAGTCCAGCAAAGCTGTGTGTCCCAAAAAATGCTGTGGCACTACCAGTGAG
>NW_008238321.1:4379228-4404866 GCF_000691975.1 Corvus brachyrhynchos
TGCTGGGCTAATTTCTGGGCAATAAAAATAGCTGCATTTATGATGTATGTCATCTTTGTCCACTGCCACCATTGCAAGGGGAAATATGGCCTCGTGGTGGTGAAAACAACATGGTGACAATTTTTGGGTCATCTTCGTGCTTCAGCTCTACAGAAGTCCTCAGGAGTCTGGTTTCTCCTGGGGAAAAAGTGGTGGTGTGATTGCCCAGAGTGGGGGTATTATCCCAGGCTGGAGCCTCCTCTGGGTAGGTGCGGGGCCTTCCCAGCACCATGTGGTCCCACTGCAGCCAGAGCGTGGCTGCGTTTCAGGGGTGCTGAACCCCAGAAGTGACTGGGTGGGGAGTTGCATGAGGAGGCTGATGAGTGCTGTTAACCAAGTGTGGCTGCATGGGGTATCCTCCACAACTCCCTCCCACCCTGGGATCTTCCACAGCACTCAGCCATGTGGCAGCCCAGGTAGAGCTGCGCTCCCACAGGGAGCTGCTTCTGCTCTGCACAGAAGTAACAAGAATCAAGCACATTATTGGCAAATTGTTTTGTTTAATATAGGAAACTGGGAGGTCTGCTAAACCCTGGCTGGGGATGAGGGCAGAGTCTACATGCTTATAAACCTTGTAACTCTGGCCTGAGTCATGTAATGAGAGTCTAAGCAGTCCCGGGGGCACAATTAGGATCGGAAAGTAGCCTACACTGATACAGAAAGTCCACATTCTGCACAGAAGGGAGAACTAAAAAGCAGGAATACATACTTATGTATTTATATATTCTGCTTTTGATATATGAAATAGCTGGCAAGGCAACATTTTTGCAGGAAAGGATGTGGGTGTGACAATGCCAAAAAGCATAGCGTTATTTTAGGATACATTAACATGAGTGTCGCCTGTACGGGCCCAGGTATAAACATTCCCCCTGCATGTAATGTCAGGGAATAAAAATATTTTATCTCTTAAAAATAATGAAATGTATTTTTCTTCTAAGAAAAAATACTGAGAAGTTGGTGAAGTACTGGAAAATTTTGAGAGAGATGCTGAGATCCAAAATACATGACTCATGAGGAAAGTCTGAAAGGATTGAGTGTTGTTGACCTGAAATGGGTAAATAAGAAGGGGAGAAGTGACAGTCTCCAAACAGAGGAAAGGTTATTGCACAAAGGACAGCATTCAGTTGTGTTCTGTCCTTTATAGGCTTAAATTTCCATGATTTTGAAAACCTGTGGTACTGGTTTTTTGCAAATGAGGTTATAGATGAGGACAAACAATAATCAGTTTCTCTGAGTCAGCCATGGGAAATGCCTGCTCCTTCCAAAGACATTTGTTAAACATGAGGAAACCCAAATGCAGGGACACTGTGGCTGACCTGGCTGTGGCTGCTTGGGGCTGGGGTCCAGAGCTGGACACCAGCACAGGGATGGCACACACATGCACGGGGGCCTTGGTAGCCAAAGCTAGAATGAAGGCCTCCTGGAGAAGTTTTTGCTTCAGATGACTTTAAAGCTCTTTATGCAATATCCTCATGCTTTTTGTGGGTACAGGTATCATTATTTCATTACGCTTTCATGTGAAGTGTGAAAACTATCTTTACCAATCCTCTTAAATTAGTTAAATATAATATTCAGTGAGACAGGAGATAGTGAAATGTTAATTGAAACTGGAGAGGTGTTTATAGGGTGATAGAGTGTGGCCAGCTGTGACTGAAATTAATGTTCAGGGTCCTTGATAGTGATTCATATTCCAGAGTTCATTAAATATTTTCAACAGCAGTCAAAGCCACGTGGTGTAGTCTACTACACTTGTGAGAATCCTTGGTGCAGGTACATGGCACTGTCAGAGCAGGTCATCCAGGACTGTTTTTAACTCGACTGGTTCCCCACGGGCTGCTGTGAGGGTGCCTGTGAGTGGCTCCAGGCCTGTTGCACCCTGTGTGCCTCCTTGGGCCAGACCATGTCCTTCACATCCCGTACCCTCCATGTGTGGGCTCTCCATGGGCTCTCTACATACAACTGGAGGCAGAGCTCTTTCCCAGAAAAAGGGTCAGTGCTGCTGGGGATGCTGCACTGGACAGAGGATGCTCCCCAGCCCAGTGCCCCAAAACCTCAGTGTGGCCCCGTTGCCCCTGGCTGGGCATCCCTGAACTTGCTCAGAAGCTGCTGAGTTGGGCAAGTCACGTCATAAGAATGGGATCTGTGGCTTGTTATCAGCTGCTCATTAGTAAAGAAGACCTGAGCATTCACCTCTGCTTTCCCATGCAGTCACAGAACAAGGAGCTCTGTCCTTGGCTGCAGGGCACGTCATTTCTTGGGGACATGTGAGTCTTCATGGGGAGCAGTGTCCTTCTTGTCCCCAGGCAGGCCAGGGAGGTCTGTGTGTGGGCAGGCAGCTCCCCTCACCTAGGAAGATGCCCAGCTCTTTCAGGGTAATTGGTGACTGTAGTTGAAGTACGTCTTTTACCTTGCACTCACTCAGCTCTGTTGCTTTCTGGGACTGTCCTTCTGTTACCAAGAAGCCCTGTTAGCTTAGAGCCACCATCACCTGTTCACTGCTGCAGCCATTTGGAGTCATCCCTGCGAAGGGAGAGAAAATGCAACTTAGCAGGGATAAGTGATGATGACATGTTACAAGTGACAGGCTCAGCACTTTTGCAAACCTTCTGCTTGCCAAAGGCACCAGAAAACATTTGAAATTATTGAATACTGCAGCCAATAAGAAGATGCAGTAATTTATTGATGTTTCTAGCTTGCCTTTATTCCTTTCATCTATCTTTGTGCCTGCCCTGGAAGGCTGAAATAATGAATGTTGCTGTTTTTTTAATGAAGTTAGGTCATCTGTTCACCTTTTGCTAGGAGGGCCTGAGCTCTTTTTATAGGGTCCTGACAGTAGTGGAGATCACAAAGAGACCATCCTTTGCTTTTCTTGGGTATGTCCATCCTCTAGGAGGGAGTGGTGCTGGACATGGGTGGGCTGGTCAGCCTTCCAGAGCTCTTGCTGCAGGAGATGTTCATTGCTGTGGTGCTCTCAGTTTCTGTTATACATGCTGTAGAAATCCCTGCCTGTCCTAGAAAACCCAGCAGCTCCCAGATGCCCACCATCTACAGGAATTGGACTTTTTGTCTCTGAAATATTGAAGATGTTCAGGCTGTGCATGTCTTTTCTTCTTTATCACAAGGCTTTGGGCTCAGATCTCATTGTCTTTGCAGTTAGGGCCGTGCAGTCTTGTGCTTCCAGCATATGCCATTTCACACAGCTCCTGAACCAGATAAAATGATTCTGCATAATCCCATTGGCAGCTTGTTAAGCCATCAACACATCCCATCACTATGGAGAGAGCCAGCGTCCACTGGAGGAGAGAGTGCTAAAGGAGAAAATCAATTTCCTATATAGCGCCTTCCCTAATGATGCTGAGTGGTCTCCTGCCTGATTGATTCCCACTGTGAACTCATCCCTGGCAGGAGCTGCCAGGGCATGGAAACTTGCTGCTTTGTGCTGGTTTTCCTCCTTTGGAGCAGATGCTGCTGTGCCACTTGCCGCGTGTGCGCCATCTGGTCTCTGTTAACACTCTGGTGTTTGCTTCCCAGGCTGTGGACTGTCCTGCTTGGGCTATGCCTGGTTCATTTTCTTAAAAACATTGAAATGAATTATCCTTGTCATACCAGTGAATCAGGAGGTCCTCAGTGGAAAGAGGGAGCACGAGCTTGGTGTGCCAGGGATTCCTGTCCTTCCAAATTTCCAGGTACAGGTTGAGTGTCTGCCTCCCTGGGCAATGTCCATAACCCTGGATCTTTGACTGGCATTGTTTTTTCTTTCATGAAGCATTTACATTATCTGAATTTGAATTATTTTGCCACTAATATTACAACAGTAAGCACAGACAAAAGGAGTCATCAGCGATCCTCAAATTCCAAAGCACTTGTCACTCACTAGAATATTTGCAGATTAGCTAACAATAGTCCTCAGAAATCAGTAACTATATTCATTGTTTCTTGTGAACTTGCAAACACTAATGCCAGCTGTGGCCTGGTCCCAAGAGTGCCAGGAACAACAGGAATGTCTCCACTACTGTCCTAGACAGAGTGAATGGGGAGTCTCCTCCAAGTTTATTGTGAAGACAACTGTCTGCAAGAAGCAGACAAGGCAGACTTCTGAAAATGTAACTTTTCAAATGTGTGCAAATGAGATCGACTGATTATTTCATTGCAGAGAATGGGAGACATTTAAACTACTTCCAGGAGAAGTCTTAGTCTGGATCTGAGTGCTGCCTCATGAATCGAGGTCAGCTGGCGTTAGCTGTGCAAATGTTCCCAGCCTCTTGAGCTTAGGAAGGAATTTAGAAGGCTTTGAAGTGCTCTTGATCTTCAGAAGGACATCTGCAGCTAATGGTCTGTGCAAGCACGCCAAGAACTGCAAAGTTATACTGCTGCTGTCTTGAGCCTGCTCAGTCCCACTAGGTTTCCAGGACCCTTTAATACAAGTTCAGAGACAAGCAAGTTGTAAAAAATGCACTCTCATACCAACAGCCGATAATCTAGTGCTGGTTAAGTCAGGTGTAAAATGTCATACTGGGTCTTTAACTATGGTGTTTGACTCCCTGATGAAGTATGGCACACAGTGTTACAAGGATTTCAATGAAAAGGTGAGTGGGCAGAAACTCCAAGCTCTTCACTGTACAACTCAAGGTTTATTTTGTAATTGTATCTAAATAGAAAAATATCTGCTTATTAGATATGCAAAGTAGCAGAATAGTTGGCCAAACTATTTCAATTCCAAACCTAATAAGCAGAAAAAAAAAAAGCTTTGCTGTGAATTCAGGATTGATATTGGTTTTTAGGAACAGCTTTTTCATCTGTCTCCCTTCTCTCATTAGCTGATGGTGCCGGGAAGTTCTGTGCTAATGAATGGCTACAAAGTTCTCTGCAAGTCCTTCAGATGAAATACCCACAGGAGCACAGTGGAGGGTGCAGTCACCTCTCGAAGGATGCTGTGTGCTGCCAGCCAGGACCTGAAGGCTTTGCTGTGCTGGATTCAGCTCAGATGTGGAGCTGTGATCATCTGCTGGGGATGGGAGAAGGTTTTGCCTTCAGCCCTGGAAATTGTGGGTCTAGCACCTAATGGAGCCACGCCACTGTCCTGGACACAGTATGAGGGACACAGATGCATCTACACAAACTCCATCACAGCATCAGTACAGGAGGAGAAGTCTCTGATGTGACACAATTCACCCTCCAAGTCCCTGTCTGCAGTATGCATCTGCTGCTGAATCTGTCACTGGAGCTGATCAGTATCCCCCTGGCCTCCCTCCATCCACACAGCCCGCAGCTGCCTGTTCCTCAGGCAGGACTCAGCTGCAATCCCCTCTGTCTCTGAAGCCCAGAAGTAAAGCAGAAGGTATGAAAGCCAAGCTGGGGTCTGTCTCACTTTGGACCTTTTGCTCTGCCCTGGAGGCGGTGGAATCCATGCCCAGCTCTGTCTGAGGCAAGAGCAGATGTCTTTGTGACAGCCTCAGCAGGTCTCCTGAGCAGGCTGGGAGGTGTTTTTGTGTGGCAGCCCTGTCAAGGCTGTGGCAGTTGTGTTCCTGTCTCATTGGGTTGCTCTGGTGAGATGCCACAGCATGGTGAGACATGCTGGGTGCCAAGGACAGGGATATGGTGTGACAGAGATATCTTCTCAATTCCCCCAAATTCCAAAGTGGTGCTTCATTAACTAACGAGAGCAATAAAAATGCACAGAGTCACTGTGCTGAGCATCACATGGTCCATGACAGAAAGACAAATTGGACAGCTAATAGGTTATGTGAAGGTTAGGTGCCGAGCTGACAGTGTGACACAGCAGAGTTGGAGCAAACAGATTACTGGTGGTTCCTGAAAGGCCACATTGTCAGTGTATCTGACAGTGGGACAGCAGTCATTTGCCCCTGCTGAATGGGAATGATGGGGGTTTCACTGCCTCAGGTGGTGATGATGGGCTCTCACCTGGTCCAATCACTCCTGGAAATGGCAAAGCTTCTTAGTAGCATTTCCAAAGAGCTGCTTCTGGGTCAGAGCTGTGGCAGATTCCCTGTGCTGGATATCAGGGGGCTTCTGCTGCATCCCAGGCATGGGCTTGCCATCAGAACTGGTGGGCAAGCCCAGGCAGCTCTAGCTTTGCCATGGTTCTCTGCATCCAGGACAGGAGAAGCCAGTTGGGTGTGCTCACAGCAGAGGTCCCATGGCAGTGGCAGAGCCCAGAGGTGGATCCTGCTCTGTGCCAGCGAGGCCCCATGGCCTGTCTTTGACTCATCACTGCTTGAGCACCATGGGAATGCTCTTGTAGGGGACTAGCACCAGGGCTCAGAGAGCCAGGTCCTCCCAGAGCCAAAATGAACCTTTGAACCATCTTTGTTCTCCCATGCAGAGCTCCCTGACTTCCTTGCGTATCACTCAACACATGTGAGTGAACACGATCTCTGTTCACAGCGCCATCAGAATGGAAGTGGTGTGTGCAGAGTGTGTGACCAAGAGTGATCTGGCTCAGTGGGACAGCTCAGAGAAATCTCTAGACTCTTAAATTTTTGTCAAATGGTCACTGGAGGGTTAAAGTAATTTTGATTTTAATTACATTGCTGGAGGGCACACTTACGCAAGGGAAAAGACATAATTACCAAGACATTTTATTAAGATATTATTTAATTTTATTGATGTGTCACAAGCAAAAGCACAGGAATGTTCAAATCAATATATACTTACATCAATGTTTAATCTACTTTCAGCATTTTTGCCTGTTCTATTTATGCAGTTACTAGTTGATAAATTAAATTCCCAGAAATATGCGGAACATTAATGAATTTCCAGCAAATTCATGCCTTGTGTATTTGCTTCAGTGGGAAGCCAGGACACGAACAGGCTTTCATCTTCTTTCAGCAAAATTTTATGACCCCTCTGCCTTGCCACTCACCATTACCAGGTCACATGTGATCCTTTTTTCCCCTCGAGCACCTTTTGCAGTGCAGGATTCAGACATCACAGGTCAGGATCTCCTGCCTGGAGGGCAGACTCAAGTGAGGCAGGGCGTCAGCCCTGGAGCAGAGCGGGGTTATGCTGTGCAGTACAGGTGCTCTGGGCCTTCTCCCAGCAGTGCTTTGTAGTAACAGCTCTGGGGTTTCTGTGGAGCACCTGGGGCTGCTCACTGCTAATGGCAGAGAGGTATTTATGGGATGCAAGTGTGCAACTGCATTTGTCAATCTTTCCAGGAGGCAAAATCTGCTTAGATCTGATAGGAAAACCCCAGCCAGTCTAGGGGGCTGTTGCACAGGACCAGCTCCTGAGCGTCCCAAGGTGTTGTCCCCACAACAAGAGTGAAAGCAACACGAAGCCAGGCAGCCTGGCAGTGACAGAGGAGCAGGATGGGGTTCAGAAGAAAAACAGAGCTCCTGGAGAGCTCATGGACCAGGCTCCAAGATGGAATCCTGCTTGCTGTGCTCTGATGCTGAGGCTGATGCAGCACAAAGTTACTTTCAGATACAGACGCAAGCAAGTTCCAGATAGATTGCAGAGCAGTGAACCATATTTTCACCCACATTTGCAGCTGGGAGAAGAGTAAATGTAACCTGAATGGTCAGAGATACATAGTCAGAGAGAAATGGATGTCTTCATCCACATGAGGTTTCTGATCTTTTTCTCTAGCTCCTTTCTTTTTCCTTTTTCTGTTTGGGAAGTCTACCTTGCCTTCTCCAGGCCTAAGGAGCAGGTTATGGATGGCCAGCCCAAAGATGGGACTCGCCATGTGCTGGTTTTGCCTTTCCTCTCCTTGCGTGGGCAATTGCCTTTTCGTCTTTCCACTCTTCAGGCTCCTGGTTTTCCCAGGGCTGCACTGCTCCTGTGCATGGCACCTTACATAGTGTGCCCTTTGCACATCTCCACTCGCTGCCATTTGTATCCAGCTGCCTGTGACTGAGAAATCTGTGATGGAATCTCTGATCCAGACAGCTGCTGAACTCCCTGACTTCAGACAATTTGTCACTGGTGGAAGGATTGATGTTGGGAAGCACTTTTTGAGATGCCTTTTATCTTCCCACATTCATGGTGCTGCAGCACAGTCCCTCAGTTGTCTTCATCTATCAGCTGCCCCAAGTTCATATATTTTCTCCTGGTTCAGCTTCTTCCAAGTCATGCAGGTGCCACTTTCAGTGACTGGTTTTGCCTTCCCCCTGTACAGGTAGGTGGGTGTGTGCTCCTGGGGCTGATTTTCATTAATGCCTCCCAGATACTGCCTCGACTGGTCAGTTTTGCAGGAATTCTGCCATGGCCCTTCCCTGCTTCCCTGCAGAATTGAGCCATCTTTTTTCCCAGGCAGTAGCTGCCATCTGCACCAGAAGGTTAATTTGTTCCTCTTCGCTATAACTGCATTTATCACATGGAAGTGGTTGTTGTGGAAAATATTGATCAAACACTGGCTTTTCCCTGGCTGGACTGAAACAGAGCATTTCAACTACTCAATTGCTCAGGATTTTGTGTTGTGTGCAGCAGCTCTGGAGAGTGTTTGCATGGGTGTGTGTGTGCACATATGTTTTGTGGTGGGGCAGTGCACAGTGGCTGCTGCTGGTCTCTGTTTCACCCTCCAGCATTTCCAGCAGTGGCTTTTCTGGAGCTGGATGTGTGTGGCTGATGCCTTGCACAGTGCAGGTTTTCTCCTGCATGCAGCCCCCTCTGAAGGCCAAGGGGCAGCAGTGGTGGACCCCACTGCGTGGCCAGGAGGAGGGAGGGAGAGAGGGAGGGAGGCATGGCTGGGCAGACAGATGTGTGTGGAGAGGAAGGGCTGTCCCTGCCTGGGAGCAGAGAGCTGGGGTTCTGTGACTTGGCAGTCCATACCCACAGAGAGTATGTGCTGCCACTCAGAGCTGGGCATTCACACAGATGTTTGGATGTGACCTGGTCAGTGGGAATGCTCTGCCTTAATCTGCTTGAGAGCTAAACTCAACCCTTGGCACCTGCCTGGTGCCTGTGGCAGCCCTGGGCAGTTGGAGACTCTCCCAGCTCCCTCACACTGCCGCAGCACTTCCACAAACGGCTGTCCCAGTCTGAGCTCCAGTGCTTGTCTCTCTGTTAAAGAACAATACAATAGCAACAGCTCCTGGCAGCAGCTGCACAAATCTGGGCTGTTTTGACAGCACCTTATTTCAGCCCTGTGCTCTGAAAGTGTAGTGGGAATGTTTCTTGCAGCAGCTCATGGTGGCAGAGCTGTGGCACAGGGGAATGTACAAGTCACCCTGTGAACATAACGATGGGTTTAGTGCTAAGACCTGTCCCTGGTCCCCACTGGGTGCCTTTCAGGCACTTATTTGCCAAGGAAATAAGGGCTGGAGACCACAGCCCTTGGGCACCTTCAGCAGCGCGGCAGTGGTCCCAGCCCTGTGCTGGCCATGGCGTGTCGGTGTGGTGGGCTGTATCCTGGTGGGGATGGCACTGGGCTCCTTGTCCCCATCCTGTCACAAGGAATCAAGAGCATTCAGCAAGGGCTGGGGCCGTGGCAGAGGTAACAAGGGACATCCAGGAGCACTAAGCTTATCTGCTGGGCTCTCAGTCTGTGTCCTGGTGTGCACAGCAGCTGAGCAGACATCAGGAGAGTCAGGAGCAGGTTTTTTAAGAAGGGTGAGCCCAGTGTGGAGCTCTGACCCGGCATAGTGAGGACAGGCAAGGAACCATCCTGGCTCTGAGAGTCGCAGGTGCAGGGAGCCCATGTGCTGTACGGTGGGTGCTGCTGGGGCCAAAGTGGGAGCACAAGGAGTGCCTAGATCCTGGCACATGCCCGGGACGCCGCCAGCTGGTGCACGGTGTTCACCTCTGCCTGGAAGGGGGTCAGCCCTTTTGTGTGCTATCTGCCCCTTAAAAACGAGCAGAGAAGCCACCAGAGGAGTCCTGCTAGGAAGAGAAAGCCACTTGGCTTCAGACGCGGCCGCTAGCAGGCAGCGGGGAACGTCCGTGTGCGGGAGCGAGCGGCGGCTCGGGGGAGGCGGTGCCGTGGCCGCTGTGCTCGGGGCTCCCGCTCCAGCCGGGAGCTGACGTCGGCAGCCCCAGGCAACTCGAGCCTGCTCTTTTTCCGCAAAATCTGGCACACTGTCCAATACAGATTCACTAGAAGAGCTGTACTCTGCCAGTATATGAAAATTTAATTAGGCAGTAAATGCTTCCTGCTTCCAAGCCCTGAGGCTGAAGAAATCCAGAATGTCTTTGGATTTCTTAATGGGACAATTGTCCCCTCCAATAGGCTGTAAATGGTGTTAGTGACATTGGACAAAGCCTGCCTTCTGCATTACATTTGTGCACTCCCTGACCCTCCGGTGCATCCCTGCATCCCCCCGAATGCTCCCGGGGGTGTGGGAGGGACTGACTGGGTGAGGCGGAGGGAGGCTGCTGAGCCTGTCCCCTCTCATGGGTCACTGGGAGACTCTGCTGGTGATGCGGAGGAGCTCACAGCAGTACCAGGTCTAGGGGCTTTTACCCCAGCTCCTCTTTGGAGGGTCTGTGAAGGCTCAGAGTCAGGATGAGGGCAGCAAACCCGTTCTCCCCATGGTGGCACCTCTCCTTGCTGGCACTATGCCACCCTGACCTGAGCTCTTGCTGCGACACCCCTGGATGAATGTTAATATTAATGTTTGCCATTACTTCACTCTCTGCGCTGTGCAGGAGGTCATGGCTCCAGCAGACACAGATTTTCTGTCCTGGCCAGTGTTTACTCTCTCCACACTAAATTAGATACAGTCCCTTCCTCAAAAAGCTCAAACTCTAAAATAAATTACAATGCAAAATAAGGGGCTCCTGTGCTGTGGAGAACTGAGTTCTGATGGAGTCATGACCTCTGCCAGTGTCACAGCCTGGCTCTGTTGGAGTCAGGGCTGTGGCTGCCCTTTTCCACAGCTTGGACAGAAAGCTTCACCACTGAGCAACCTCTGAGAGCCCAGCTCTGCTGTTGAGCCTCCTCACCTGGAGAGCTGTTTGTACATTCTGAGTATTGATTCTGAAAATTCAGCTTGTCCTTGTAATTTAAAGAAAGCAAGAGATTTTTAAGCACTGAGAAAGCTCCCAGTTCTTTAAAACCTGTTCAGCTTAAACAGTATGAAAAAATGAAGCATTTTTTACATGTCCTGATGTCCCTTTGGGTGAGGAAAAGGGGGAATTGCTTAATACCTTTTCACAGCAACCCGAATGATGCATATATTGTAGGAAACTCATTAAAACACATTTCCAATATCAAAGGACCATTCCTAATCCATGGTGACCTGCTGCTTCAAACTGCAGCTCCAGCCTCCCAGCTGGTGTGTTCACCCCTGGGATAGCTGCTGCCCACTTCCATGTTTGCTCTCCTGCCCCTCCCTAGGGCGGCATGTCATCCACATCACTCACATCTCCCTCTGGAATGCAGGAAATACTCAGGAACAGACACTGAGCAAAAGGCAAATCATGAGCAATGAGGAAGCTGCTGCTGTGAGCTGCGTGGGCTCCACGGCCTGCACGTGTGTCACTGGTGTCACAGCACCTCTGTACGGCTGCCACCCCTCTGCGTGGGACACGCCTGCTGCTGCTGAGACCTGTCTGTCTGTCCGCCCACACCACTGGCACAAGTCCGAGATGGGAGCCAGCACATGCCAGATTGAGAGCTGGTAAATTGGCAGTATTTTTTTCTTTCATTGAAATGGAGAAAATAATTTCACCTTGGGGTCTGTGGCAGCTCAGGAAGTTCTGCAGCAAGCAGACCTTGGAGGCAAATACTGCTCTTCACTCTGGCACAGGCAGGAGTGGTGTGAAGCAGCTGCACTCCCTGGACAATGGCATCTGCTCAGAAACCTTCGTCCTTCTTCAAATCCGGTGCGCATGAAAAGCATCTGGAAAAGCCTATGATTGATCTCCTTGGCTCTGACTAGTCCCAGGCTCTTGAGGACATGCAAGTTGCTGCTGGGATCTCACTCCTCCCATCTGTTCCCAAAACTTCAAAAAGAGCCTGTCTGAGCTTTTACTCTCAATGTTTGAGACACTTGCCACTTTATGAAATGTCTTCATTATTTTAAAATGAGGGGTTTGAGAGAAACTGTTGTTATTTATAGATTTCTGTCTGCTATCAAAGCACTGTCATACCCCAGAGCTGCCAGTAAATGCCTGTTGATGGTCACTCTGGAGATGCAGCTGGACAGGGCGGGCCATCACCTGTGCCCCCCCCCCTGCGGCTGCAGCCCCCACCAGGGTGGGTATGTATCACCCTTGGTTTGGAGCTGCTCACTGGGAGACAGTGACACAGCCAGCAGTGCCTCCACAGGGGCAAATTCTCCCAGACATCCCTGTCACAGTGGTGGTGGTGGTCACCTTTGGGACCACTACAGTGACATGGCCCAGGACACCCAAGCAGAGCATTGCAGTGGGTGCAGTGCAGGTGCCACAGCTGGGGGTGCTGCCTACTGGGTGGGTGACTGCTGGTTGTGCTGGTGGGGACCCGTGTGCCTCTGTCCTCATCTGGTGCCCAGAGCTGAGTCCAATCACTGGCAGGATGCCGGGGCCACTGTGGGTGTAGCCTGGAGCTGAGCTGGAGCCAGGAGGGGTGCAAGGTGCTGTGCATGGGCAGTTGTTTTTCATTCAGGTAGAATCAATTCTCCTCATGAAACAGCCTGTTAGTCACCTGCAGCTCTCTGAAATCCACTGCAGGGAGGGTGGCTCAGAAGGTCTTCACAGCTGCTGGGCTTCTTTGGAGCAGCAGCCTTAGCCTGCATCTCACAACCACATCTCCCTGGGGAATCCATCTACCCATCTCAGCCCCATAAGAAGTGTTAACATATAAGGAGCAATAAATATCCACTGGCTATTATTTTTCATTTGCATGGTCAGCTCAAACAGACAGCAGTTCGCAGCAGGGTTTGATATGCTTATATTGATTTTCTTTATAGATTAGAGTGATTCAAGCAGTTATAAGGTTAATTTCAGATGATTAACTTCACCATATTGTAATATTTGATTTAGATTGGCTTTCAAACACTTTCCACCTATTGATTTTCAATATCACACTTCTAGCACTGCAGCCAAATGTCATTTAAATAAAAGGTTGACAGAGTAGAAAATACCCACATTAGTCCTGAAAATTCTGCCACATTCAGCCTGCATCAACCCTGGCCTTCCAGGGAGAGGAGTGGGGTGCAGGGTAGCACACGTGCCTCCAAACCAGGCCTTGGCCACATTAGTGCTGAGCTGATGCAGCCCCTGGGTGAGGGTGGCTCTGGCCCAGCAGGGTCTCGACAGCCATGGTCCCCCCCTTCATTGCTATGGGGCCTGTCCAGCATGAGCCACTGCTGCCCAGCACAGTCACTGCTGTGTCCCCATCCCACGGGCCATGGGCACTGTGGTGTCACTGCTATTGGCAGGGTTGCTGCTGTTTTGTTTGTGACATTAAAATTCCTTAATAAAAATCAACCATGAAATTGTTGGATATCAGGAGAAGTTTGACCTGCCAATTCCTCCTCGTGGCTTCAGATAATCCCCCCATCCTGGAGGAAGTGCAAGAGTTTTAAGATGGATAACAGGTTTTATTTACATCAGCTGAAAGCAGCTGGGGATTTGGAGACTGTAGGAAAATTACATGTATGTGATTTCATAGGAAACTTCCTCCTAAAATACGCAGATGGGATGTGAAATCCTTCCTTTTCAAGGGATCCTCACTCCTCAGAATGTTCCAGCCCAAGGGAAGGTCAGTGTTTATGATTCTGATAAAGGCATTGGAGATGTGGAATGTGAGCAGGAAGGACTTGTGTCTAGCACCCCCTTTGCAGAGCACATGCAGGGAGCTGTTTGCTTTTTTAATGGCTTGTGTCTCCTTCTCTCTCTCACACTTTTATTTTCAGGGGCTATTTTCTTCCTCTCATTTTGGTGATGTGCTGAATACAGATGAGACTTAGAATACACAGAGCTATTAGACTGACATGCACTCATTTTGTAGGTTTGGAAAAAAAGTAAACCCCTGCTCAGGTTAGCTTGGCACAGTTAGAAAATGATGTGAGCACCTGGCTGGCAACAGTTCTCTCACTGCCCAAAACCTCAGGGCCACTTGTGAGTGCCCTGTGCATGGACATATCCATGCAGGGGTCACTGTCCCCACCAGCCTGGTGGGTGCTGGAGTCCAGGGCTGTGCTCTGAGGCTGCTCTCGCCCCTGCCCCTGGGAACCTTCTGGAACCTGCCTTGTCTGGGGCACCCGAGTCCCACAATTTATGTTCAGGCCATTGCTCTCTGTGCCTGCGCCTCCTGAGGTGAAGGGATATTGCTTCCTATAAATTTCAGGGATTCTTTACAGAGCGCCTGGCTGGCCACAGTGGTTCAGACAGAGCTGATCAAATACTTACTTGTCAGATGAATTGTCTGATTAATTTTGTAATTTCAAATGATTTATTTATAAGTCATCTGCAATAACTAATATTTATATTGCTTCCTGACCAGCAATGATTTGCCTTTTCTGATGATAAATCCCCATATACCTGCAGCAGCTAATGCTCTGAACTTGGGAACAGTAATCCAAGTAAGTAAGGAGTGCTCTGTTATCCCCACGCAGGCTGCAGAACATGTGTATTATCTTCAGCTCTTTCCCACAATTCTTCCACATACACTTTTTGACAAAAGGAGAACTGTACAGACCCTACGAAGGTCAAAGCTATTAAAAATCTTTTCAGTGAGCAGTGCTGCAGATCTCCAAACACTCACAGCTCTCCAGGGAAAGTCTGAACTCGCATTTTTCACCTCTAGCTTTTCTAGTCCTGTCCAGCACCCACTGAAAGAAACCTGTGTGGAAAATTACCTCCTGAAGCCCCTGGGTTTGTCAAACCAGGCAGATGAAGCAGCCATTGGCTTGTCCCTGTTGAACCCAGGGAGATAAATGCATCTGTTCAAGTCATTCATATGACTGGAAAAATACAAGACGTGAGATGCAAGGCATTTTAAAATACAAAGAAACATTTGTTCAATAGTTTTTCAGGTATCTGTTGACTCTGTATCGCTTAAAAAAAACATGTGGCTTAAACAGACCTTGCAGTGTCTGCTCCAAGACCACAAGTCTTGGCAGGATTTTGTTGCTCACTGTCTTTACCTGCTTTCACCTCATTGCGAGATGCCTCAGAAGCTCCCTCCAGGAACTTCTGGATTTGAATGATGTAAATAGTTGTGTCATCTGTGTTCCAGGCTGCACTTTCTGCCTGCTGTCCTGCTTGTATGTTAAAGGAAAGCAGTTCCTATACAGCCCAGGACAGCTCCCTGCTAATTGCCTTTGTCCTGCAGACATCCATGATTTAAATCTGCTCCCTGTCCCTGCTCCTCGGCCCCAGCTGGGAGAGTCTGTAGGTTCTGCACAACCTGCTGTGTATGGCCAATGATGTCACCCCACACTGGCAAGGTTTCTGAGAGATGATGTGAAGATGACATTGCCTGCAGCCTCTCAGTCCGCACCAATTAAACAGAGAAATTAAAAAATGTCTGAGTCATTTAAAAAGAGAAATTAAACAATGTGATAAACAGGGGACAATGGAGACAAAGCTGGCACATGTCAGGAAGGACACCCAGTACAACAGCCACGTGTACAGCAGCCTGTGTCAGTGCCCAGTGCCTTCCCTAGGTCTCTGCAATCACTGCACTGGGGAGGAGGAACTGTCTCATGGGGGGCTGGCACCTGAGACTGCTCAGAGCCCACTTCTTAGGAGATATCTCCTCCTTGGTCTGGCCTCTCCTCCTGGCACCTTCTCTCCTGTGCCAGCCACAGAGTCCCGCAAATCCCTTTCCTCTGGGCACTTGGGCAGATGTTTTCTGGCCTCAGGGGCTGGGTGCTTGGTGAGGAGCGTGGGGACTTCGAAGGACTCACAGAGCCAGCTCTGGATGGGCAGCATCCCTCCAACTCAGCCTAGTGCATCAACTCAGCCTGGAGCTCAGAGATGAGACAGACCAGCCCTGCAGTCAGAGCTGCTCTGTGTGGTCACAAACACGGCATCCAGCTTAACTTGTGCCAGGAATGAATTCTTAATTCTTCCAAGGAGCTCGTATGTTTGGGTGAGCTACAGTGTTGCTCTCTGAAAGATAACAATCTGCAGGATTCCTCACTGCTGCCCTCAGTGTGCTGGCAGAGGGGAGAGGGTGTCTATAGGCAGGACAAGTCCCTCCTGGAGGCTAGGAAGGTGCAGCTGGAATGTGTTTTCCCAGTAACTTTACAGAAAATTATAAAGCAACACCATAACTACAGCCATGCTTGGCTCAGCCAGTGTGGAGCAGCTTGCAGAGCTGGCAGGAGAGAATGGTGCTGTGGTTTAGCCCTTGTCACCTTAGGAAATGTCACTGGCACACTGAGACCTTGGGCATTGTCACCAGAGTCACTTCCACAACCTGCCTGCACGACTCAGCCCCACAATGCTGCGACTCCCGGTGGTCAGGTGATGGGTCACAGGCAACCCCCCTAGGGTCCTCAGCAGAGGATGTGCCAGCAGCTGGGCTCCTGTTCCTGGCTCTCCTGGGGCTCCTGGACCTGCTGGAAGGGCCTTTGGGTCCCAGAGCCACACAGTCAGTGGGACTCCCCAGCCCAGTGCAGCACAGCCCAAGGTGTGGATGGTGTAGAGTGTAACAGGCACAGAGGGATATCCTATACCTTTGGAGAGGAGAAGCCAATGGACAGTCCCATCACAGCTCCCCTCTGCCCAGGCTGGAAGCAATCCAATTTTCATAGGGTTTTTCCTACAGTCAATTGAGTGACTTTACTTTTCCAGAGCTGTTAAGCAACTAAGCCAGACTCTGTCTTTTCTGTATCTAATTGGCACTTCCAGCTGTAAGTAAGGTGATCTACAAATCATTTTGATCTCTGTTCAGTTCTTTGATCTCACTGTTGTTCTCTGGTGCATATAGTGACAGCACAATTAATTAATTGCAGGCTGATAATTGTGCAGCTGCAGCATGCTCTAGTTCATGCTTAGAGTTTTACTAGTTGAGTTGCCAGGGTTTGTCATCAAGTCTGGCAAACAAGAGTGATCTGAAATAGCATTCGTTGACCTTTTCAACGTCGATAAGTCCACAGGCAGAGTGCACATGCTGGGGAGGAGCCCCAGCCTCCTACATTGGAGGCACTTAGCACCCGGAGCTGACAGGCGTGAGGTGCCCAGCTGCAGATTGGCAGCTCCTCAGGCTGTTGGATTATTTATTGGTGAATGCTGTATGATGCTCACTATATCCAGCCTGCAGAGAGAGGAGGGAGCTGGAAAGCACTTCAGGGAAGAAGCCAGAGACCTTTGCTAGTATTAACTCTTCTGTATCTTTCAGTCTGAAAAGGAATTAATTAAACCTTGTGCTGTAGGGGTTTTGATCCATCCCTGCTGCAGGAAAAGGTGAGTCCTAGCAACAGAGCAGGATATTCTGTACTGGATGCTCTGCTCTGAAATGTCTGGCAGGAAAGTAAAGCGGATGCATCAAGTCAAATGTGGTTTGTTTGTGCTGCTCCCTTGGCTTATGCTTTCCATTCCAAGGATCACACATCGCTATCCTAACTCAGTGCCACAAGGCTGGCGACCTGACACTCTGGGCAGGGATCAGTGCAGTACCTGTGGGTGAGATGGGTTGCCTTGTGGGAAAAGGCAGGAGAAGCCATTTGCCAATGTTGGTGATTGAAGGACCTGTGAGGGGAAGCCCCAGTCCTCTGGGCTGGGCACATGCCTTTTGGAGCCAGCTTTGCTGCCATTCATGCTCTGGCAGGGCTCGTTCAGCTTTTACAAGCTTGTGCTCCACAGGCCATCAAACCTCTGCCAGAACAGCCAGTGGACAAAAGAGCCTCGACTGTGTATTCTGCTCCTTTAGAACAAGGCAAATATTTCAGTATCTGTTGAAGAATATTTGCATTTTTATGGATAAATTCAAGAAAAAAGGCAACACACAATCCCAATTTGCATCCCTTATTTCCATAGAAACTAAAGGAGCCTTGATTGCTTTCATGTGCTTTTGATGAAAATTGAGTGGGGTATCTTTATCCTGCCATAAGGTGGGAAGAAAAATCGGCATTCAAAATAATGTCTAATGGTTCAAAGGATACTTTCGCAAAACAACTTTCTGTGATTTATTAAATAACTTGGTGCTTTTCAAATAATTGGAAAAAAACTTCCTAGAAAACTTGTTGCAAACGTTCACTAAACTGCTGCAGATTGACATCTGCAGTGTGGGATGAGGGCTGTGTACTGGGCTGTGGCTGGTGAAATCGAGGGCATTCAGCTCCTAATCAAAGTTCAGACCCTAGCAGGGAGCAATAAAGAACCTGGATATTGTAATTTATGCAAACTTTTTTAAACTTCAGGGGGGAAAAAAATGTTAGTAAGCAGCATGCCAGCAGGAGAGACTGGGGATCAGGACCAGCCCTGGCGTGGGCTCCCGGCACAGGGCTCTGTGGGCAGGATGTGGCCCACTCTGCCTGCCCAGCCAGGACCAAGGGCTGGCAGGAGCAGGGGCTCAGTAGGGTGACTGTGTCCTGCCAGGGAGCCCCTGGGTTCGCTTCAGTGCCGACGGTGCCCATCTCAGTAAGGTGAGCAGCTGCCTGGCAGTGGCTCTCTCCGGGAGCAGCGGGATGTGCTGTGCCTGCACTGCTCAGCCTGACACGAGGCCATTTATATTTGATGGTGTTTGGATGAATTATGCACGTAGCCACTAAGAGAAATTTAATGATGGGTTTCGTCTTATTTTTTATAGATTTCAGCCTTTGAATTAAGCACCAGTTCACTCTCAGTGCTACAGGCGATAAAAGGGAATATTCCAGTTCCTGTGTCCATCACAGCTGCTCTGCCACAAGTAAACAGTAATCACCCGCAATTATTGCCCATTATGTGCTCTCTTCACCTGAGATCACACTACAAAGCCCGAGTGTGGCATCGCAGAAGGAGTCGGGTGGCAAAGAGCTGTCAGGATGAAATAACAGCAGAGACCTGTCAAAAGCTGGCTCCGTGAAAGACCTAAATCCTCTCTCGATGGCCCCTCCGTGCAGTGTAGAAGAGCTATTGCTGTGTAATTATAAATTGTCTGTAGGGCTTATCTCAGGTTCAGGGTTGACATTACAATAATAGGGTGGGTGAGCTTTATTTAAGGGATAATGTGTGGTTTACACACGGCAGTAAAGGCATGTGGTGGGTGATTAACACCGGCACAGAGCCTGCGTGGTCCGTGGTCAGAGGAAAAGGACCTTGTGCAGCCATGGGCTCTGCTGGGAGGGCCGGGGAGCTGCCTGCCGGTGAGCAGGGTCCCATCAGGAGAGGGGAGAGGAAGGCCTTGTGTCACCCAGCTCTGGAGGTACCAGTGCCACGTCTCCAGGAGTAGTCTGCCTGGACACTTTATCACCAGCAGAGAGGGAAGGGCAGGTATGATGATGTACTTGAGATGCTTGCTTCAGGATTAATTGAATTATTCCCACAATTGCCTTTTCTCTCCTTTTGCTATAAAGGTGTGGGGAGGATCCATGCAGCAGCTCAGCTGCTTGCAAATGCAGGAGCAGCAGCAGCACAGTGGGGCTGTCTGGCTGCAGCACTGTGTGCGGAGCAACCCCCCAGAGCGGGTTGGCTTTGGAGTCAATACCTGAATCTGGCTTTCTGTATTGTGGTAAAAATAAAGAAAAAAACCCCATGTGGATCCAGAGCCTCTCTTAAGTTCAAATATGCCCACAGTTTCCATGGGAGCTCAGCACCTGAGGCAGCCCTGATTGTTGTTAGAGCTGACCATGCTGGGAGGGCAGCTTGTCCCTGGGGCTGGTTTGGGCAGCAGCCTCTTCAATCTCCACATGAACTGTTGGGCTGCAGTAAATTACAGGGATCCATTGCTATTTAGAGGAAGGGAAGCATCCCTGCGCTCAAGTGCCTTGGCCCTGAGGGTGCGGGCAGGTACCGCAGGGTGAGATTCCTCAGGAGGAGCGAGCCTGGGAACTGCCCCACAAGCTGGGCTGGTGTAAGAACGCACTGTGCCCATTTCTGCAAGCCTTGACCCCATCTCAGTCGGTGAGATTGGTGGAGCTGGTGCCACTCGGGGGAGTTAGTAGTGGTATTAACTGGAGGAAATACTGTAGAGTAAGTATTAGCCTTGTATTATGTAGAATTTTAAAGCACTTCATTAATTTACAATTCCACTTTTTATTAAATTAATTTGCATTTTAATGAAAAAAATAAGTGGAGCCAGTTCTCTTCTTGAAGTGGCGATAACATGCCACCTGTATGTGAATGAGTGTGCCTGAGTGAGCTGAGGTGGCTTGGCATTTGCCAGCTCCCAGCCCTGTGAGGGACTGTCCCCATACAGCATCCCCTCCCTTCCCTGTGTCCTTGAGCAGCCTGCATGCTCCAGCTGGCTCTGTGTGTGGGGGCTGCAGCTCAGGCTGGGGTTTCCGTGAAGCATGGGGAAAAGGCTTCAGGAAAAGGCAGGAGCAGGATGCAATGATCCCACCTCACAACAGGAAATGCCCCTTGCTGTGGCCAACGTGCCACCTTGCCCTTCTCGACAGGGCCATCATGTGTCCCTGCTGCCAGGCTCTTTCTTCCCCAAGAAACAGGGGCTGTGACAACAAAATGCACCAGGACAGAAGAGCCCCAGCAGCCTCCCCTCTCAGTGTGAAGGGCAAATGGAAGAGTTCAGCTAAAGGTTAAAAAAAGTAAAGATTCCCATTGCTGGGCACCCTTTGGGATGTGCAGCTTGTGTTCCCTGCTGACCCCAATGGCCCTGACAGAGGCCCACGATGCTCAGCGGCTGTTCCTGATCCGGGATTGTTGCTCTTCAGGGAGATCAACCTCATGGCCCTCCTTTGGCTGGCAGGTATCTGTTCTGGAGTGAAGCGAGGCACACTTGTATAAAGTAAATAGCAGAAATCATTCTGAAATCACTGGTGTCAAGCAGCTGTATTTAGAGTGGGGCAAAGATGGGGTGTTTCTCTGCAAGTTTGTTTTGTTGTGGTTTTTTGTTGGTTGGTTGGGTTTTTTTTGCTATTTGGTTTGTTGGGGGTTTTTTTGTAGTTTGGGATCTTTTTGTTACTGTTCTTTGTTTAGAAGTTTTTTGTGTTTGGGAGGGTTTTATATTTCTTCTGGGTTTTTTGTTTCTTGTTTCAGGCTTTATTTGGAGAGGATTTCAGGTGTGGTTACAGCTAGCCAAAGTAAAAAAAAAATTAAAAATCCACTAGCCTCTTTGCCCTCTGGCTCTGGGATCAATAGCTAACATCTCTGGTGCCTCCACAGCCTCCTAAACTCTTTACTGGGAAACAAGCATTTCTCTTCAGGGCTTTATAATATTATTATTATTATTATTATTTCATAATTGTTTTAAAAATATTATTATTATTACTGTTGTTATTAATAATATTACCATTTCAGTTGACTGCAAATGAGATTCTCTCCACTAAACTGTCTTTACTTCCAGCCTCTCTTACCGTCAGCTCTGCTGTTGACTTTGTGGCAGCAATCCCACAAAGTCCTTTGGCTTTTGAGACAGGTTAATCTAATAAATCTTTTCATTTTTAATTTTTTTTTTCCAGTAGCATCACATGTCTGCTAAGGAAACTTTGGCTGTATTCCCTCACAGCTTAGTGTCACAATGGTGCCAGTAGCTGTGAACCTCCAGAGTGGATCTCCTGGCCTGTGCAGCCAGAGATGATGGGAGTTTCTGGACTCCAGGAGCATAACCCTGTAGTTCCTTGCCCCTTAGAAGAGGAGCGCCAGGGCATTGTGTGAGTGTAGGCTTTTCTTAGAAAGGAAAATTAAGCAATAAACATCCACAGAAATAAGACATTTAAACATTCCGAGTAATTGATACCAGGAAAAAATATGATAGGATGAAATCTATTCCTGCAATAAACTGTCCATTAGCTGGGCCATCAGCATAACCCTAATCTAAAGTTATGAGGATCCATTACAGATATAATCAAATACAATTTTCTATATTCCATGAATCAAAAGCACCATATGTATTAAGAGCCTAGTTTGTCTTTTTGTTCCTGCCTTCTCCTAGAGCTGTGTATATCTGATTTCTTGTGTTATATTGCTCTGATGTCTGCTAAGGGCACCATGCCCTAGAAATTCACATTAAATAACTGAGAGCGAGTACTAGAAATGAAAAAAGTGAAATACTATCTAGACAGCTGGAAGTAAAAATATGAAAAGTGTTGCACTTACAGAAGGAAAAAAAGCCTATTTTTATGACTTGAATAGACAGCCTGGTATAAAGAGAAATTTCTCACCCAAGATCAGACATACAGCTGGGATGTTGGAATCGCAGCATGCTGGGCACCGTACAGACACCAGCCCCAGAGAGCATCAGGATGTGGCTGCAGGTGCCAGGTGTGCGAAGGCACGCGTGCTCCCAGACCTGCTGGGTGAAGGGTCACTTCGGCCCAGGACATTTTTGGTTCATAAGCACATTTGCATTGGGCTTTTAATGGAGACCCTGCAGACAGGGTGATCCTGTGGCTGGATATGTCTGCAGCTGTGAACTCTCCCACTATGAGGGCTGTTCCTTTCATCCTCAGTGGCCTGACTTCCAACTTGTCCTTTTTTCCTTTGTTTTGTGCATTTTTCCATTTCTCACCGTTGACTAGCATACCCCTCTCCAACAGCCCCTGCCCAGGTCCCTGCTGGCCTGTCCTTGCTCTGCTCGGCTGGGGATATCCAAGCAGGTCTGCTCCCGTCCAGCTCATGGACATACCCTAGGCCTGACAGATGTTTCTGGGAACTTGTGGCCAGGAGACACTTTAGCAGGAGAGCCTGAAGGGAGCTGTCGTGGTTTGTAAGGGTTGATGCTTCCTGCCAAGAGTTCCCCCCCTCTCTGAGCACAGTTTTCCAGAAAGGTATGTGTGACCTGCCTGTGGCCCAGCACAGGGGCTCTAATGTGTCGGCGGGAGCCTGGAGCCATCTCCTGTCCTTGCCACCTCATCAATTCTCCAGCTGTTTTCTAGTCCCATCTTAAAAAAAAAATAAACCTTTTCTGTCTCTCCAGACAAGCCCCCTGGTTTATCTGTGTTCTTTTCCATAGGTGTCTCTCCGTAAAAAGGGATGCTTTAATTTATTCATGACACATGATTTTCTTGTTGCTTTCTCCAGTATTACATGCATACCTCCATGGCTGACCTGCACTGTTTGGCTTTGCAACTTCCTGCTGGGAAGGCCCTCCTCTAAAAGAGAACTTGGACACTGTGTCACTGCTGGTGCTCTGGACCCACTGTGTATCTTGGCTCCATCGGCTGGACAGGCTCTGGGGGTACTGGTTGGTCTCTTTGTTCTTGCCCTCTGTAATGTTTCACCTTGTGCCATGGGCGGCTGTGAATTCCCAAGGGCGAGTGTCTCTGCATGGCCTTGCCCTGCTCAGGGAACCTGTCTGAGGCTGGGGAGAGGGTTTGCTAAGTGAAGCTGAAGCAGTGGTGGGTCTTCTGTGCCAGCATGGGGACCAGCTGTCAGGGCATGTTGCAAGCTTGCTGCTAAATTCTAGGGTAAGGCGCAAAAGATTGTAGAAGGATAATATTCTGTTGATAATTTGGACGAATTAGTGGCTGTGTTATCATCCTAAGTTAATCAGTGGATGTGAGATGAGAGTCCTGCCACAGGGGCTAGGAAGTGCAAGCCTGCTGAGAACACCAAGTGGGAGAGGGGTAACAGCTGAGTGGGATGCTGCCACAGTGAAGACGAGAGGAGTGAAACCTGATATTGGATTTCTTTGCTAAGAGCTGGGGATCAGCCAGCTAACGAGGCAGTGAGTTCTGAGGGCAGAGGAAGAGTTTGGGACATGGTTAGTGCTCATTAGCAGCCAGAGACATGAGAGCTCTCAGCACCCTGGTGCTTTGGGCTGGCCAAGCCTTTGACTGTCCCTGGAAGGAGGGCTCGCACGCTGCTCCAGGCAGCACAGCTCCCAGCAGCCGTGACCGCTCCTCAGCCAGAACAGCTGCTCTTGAAGCTGCGAATGCTAAAGGCTTGAGAAATTAATTTTGCCTGTCAGAGATTCAAATGTACATGTGTGAACTGTGGTTCGTATGAACCCACCTGGCTGCGCTCCAGCTCCAGGAGCGCCGCTCACCGCAGGGGACGGGAGGCCAGCAAGTACCTGCCAGTGTAAGCTGGTATTGTCTTCCACGTAAAACATGCCCTTAATTAATAGCTAGCATGAACCTAAGCCACTATCTCTGTTATCAATTTGTGGATGTGGTTGGATTGTCTGTCTCCCAGGACAGTAATATCCCTTCATCTTACTGCAAATTGCTCACAGCATCCTTCTATTACACAGGCTTAATGCTTGAAAAATAGAGATTTAATACTCTACCGTATCAGACTAAGTGAGGTCAAAGCAATTCATATTCACGATCCCACAAAGCTCCCTGATGGTGTTCCTGTGAGGAATATGATGTGGAGGATGCAAACCAGTGAGGTCCTGCCCAGCTCACAGCTGGCCCGCACCAACAGGGACCAGGACAGCCACCCACGGTGGAAGTGTTGGCTCCTCCTTGGGAGGAGAGCAGGTGCACTGTGTGCCTGGGTGTAGTGGGTGGGGGCCTGGGGGGTCCCTGCCAGGCTGTGCCAGCCTCCTGCCCCATGTTGCTGCCACCCATTCCTGCATTCCTTGTTTTGAGGGGTTTTGCTAGAGCAGAATGGCAGCAGCCCATGTGTTTTGTGTGTGTGATAGGATCAGAAACTGCTTCAGGGGTTCTTAGGGTACTGGAGGTTCCCTGATGTGTTTTTAATGAGCTGGCTGAGCATAACTTGTGTGCAAGTTTCTTCCAAACTGCTGGTTGTCGTCTTGGCTCTGGGCAGAAAGCCTGGGAACAGCACATCCTGTGTTCACGTGTTTATTTTTGTCCTGAAAGGTATATATTTCGAGAAACAGGGAGGAGGAGACCTGTGTATTTGCCAGCAAGACACTGAATGGGGAGCTCAACTACCCCAGCACCAGAGCAACATGTCCTGTTGGGAAGCATCAGTGCTGCCATGCTGGAGCAGGCTGCCTTCCACACGCACAGCGCTGGGCAGCAGCACTGCCACGGAAAACACTGCTTCTCACAAGAAAGGGTTGTTCCCAAGTCTGAGGAATTCAGAGAATGAAACTGCTGGACTAAAGTTAGTTGGTGCAGCTCACAGTGATGGCTATACAAACATGCTAATTACAGCAGGAGAGGTAGCTGTGGAGCCGCTGTGGTTCCCTGCTGGGACCACCTCCTGGTGACTAGCGGGCACGCAGCGGTGACTGGAACCTCCGCCGAGAATGATTCGGGGAAGGGAACTGCCGGGCCCGCTCTCCTCTGAGGCACGGTGACACGCTGATGAGTGCTGACGGGTGGCTAATTGCCCAGGGCAGGCTGACATAATGGAGCAGTTCTGAGAGCACCTCAGCTGCGGAGGTCAGCAGTGACGCAGAAGGCTTAATTTTTCATAGCGTGCTCCTTGTATCCTACAACTCCTCCTGTAATGGACTAGCAAATTACCACACTATTTAAAAGGCAGCAATTTATAACATTTTGATAACTGCATGCTCCTGAGGGTATGTCATCCGTGCCTGCAGAGAGAACAAGTGAGAACGCTGCCATCCCTGTGGCACGGGCACACGGGAGCACACGCACACACGGACCTCTGCCATCCCAACACCTCCCCTCCAGCTCAGGTCAGCGACTCATCAGGCCTCCTGGAAAAGACCTC
>NW_008238321.1:4404884-4409914 GCF_000691975.1 Corvus brachyrhynchos
TCCTGCTCATTTCAACATGTTTCTGGTTTAGGGACCCTGGTGATGTTCCAGTGCCCACCCAATGTCACTGTTCCCCAGTGTGAGTACCTGGGGTCCGTGTGTGTATTGCTCTGGGCGCACCTGGCTGTTTCCATGTTTGCACTGCCTCCTATCACAGGGGAATTACTTCAATCCCCAAGGGATGTCCAAGTGGTTGTTCCCACAGAGGAACTGCCAGTATGAGAAAGGGGCAGGTTTCATGGAACTGTACTGACCTGATTTACAAAGCCCCACAGTCAGCAGACAATTCTTTCAATGATCTCTTCTCACCTCTTTGGTGGGAATGCACCTTGGGGCTCCAGCCCAGGTGCAGCTGCCCTCGTGTCTGTGCGCTCTCTGCAGAAACACTCAGGCCACCACACACGTCTGGGTGTCCCATTCACTATATTTCAGATACATGCTGCCCTGCTGTTGCTGCTATGTTGCACAAACATCACTTTTGCTGCATGCAAGGGGTCTGCCTTCATTTCTCACCAAGGAGTTTGAAGAGCTGAGTGCCCAAAGAATTTGCAGGGTAGCATACATCCCTCCCTCTCAAGTAACTAAGCTCTCACCCCTGGGTCATGGCAGCAGGTCAGCTCTTTCTGCACAAATTGGGCCCTCTGCAATTTCCTCACAGAAGCCACTACTTTCCACAGAACTGCCACGTGCCATGTCCTGGGAGGAAGGGAACACAAGATCCAAGTGCTGGTGTGGAGACCCGGCACAGATGCATCCCCTTGTCACACCGCAGGAGTGAGCAGAGCACAGGACAATGCAGGAGCAGGGAGCCACAGAGCTGTGTTTGTGCGGACAGTTTGCAGTGAATGTGCCCGTGGGTTTGACAGCAGAGTGTTCCTGCATTAGCACCACAGCAGCGGGTGTTGTTAACTGTCTGCTTTCCCTCTGGAGTGGTGTAACCGCTCCATGCAGCAGAGATGCGTCCAATTAATCGGATGGATAAAAGTGGTTAATGCACCTTGGAGAAGCGTAATTTAATTGGAAATGATTATTATGTGCTGCTCTTATGTAAAGAGTGTGAGAATCAGCACTAATGGCTCTGTATGAACATGACTTTTAATTGCTCTGTGGTTCTGTGATTTAAGCTTTTCTCTGGTTATGCTTTTGTTTCCCAGAGATCTTCGCTGGGATGCAATGACACACTGGAGTCCAATGAGGTACACTGCCATGAGTCAAGGCTGTCGCTCCTCTTTGTGGTGATTCTAGGGTGGAGCGTGAGTCCATGCTTTGCCTTTGAAACCCACAGGGATCGGCTCCTGGGAGCAGCATTCCTGGCTGGTGCTGTCAGCCCCCAGCTGCCCTGGCAAAGGCTGTTCCGTGCTGTGCTGTCCCGCTCAGCATTGCCTCCTGCACCATGTCTCTGCCATTCCAGCAGGGTCTGCAGGACGCTCCTTCCCTCACGGCGCACAGGCCGGGATGGGCAGCAGGAAGGGCACATGCAGCTGTGGGGGCTCTTTGCTGCTCCCACACAGGATATGGGTGCTGTAGGGTTACAGCTGCCCGTATCGGCAGGAGGAAAGGAGGTCCAGTAAGTCCCCCTCCACAGGATGCTCACCCGTGGAGCTGATCAGCAGTGACTGTAAGAGAGATGGAGAATGGGGACTGTATAGCTGCAAAGAAGACAGCAAACCAAGGAAGGGAAACGTTCTCCCACACAAAGCTGTGAAACACCCCCGGTTCACAGACCACTTGTGGTATCTTTTACAGCCCCTCCAATTTACCAGAGTGGTGCTTATACAGGTGGGGAAAATGTGATTTTGCAACAGCATGGAAAATGTCTGTGAGGAGACAAGACATCAAGCTGCCATCAGCACAAATATATCTGTGCCTTGTTTTCCTGCTTTCCTGGCTTTGGACAAGTGCCACCACAACCAGCAATTTTCCTGTTCTTTTTTAGCTTTGCTTTCACAACTATCTTAAACCAACTCCCTCCATCCCAGCAGAAACAGAATACACTGACAAGTATAGAATAAAAAAAAAAAAAAATCAGGATTTTTAATCTGTCACAGAGAAACAGGGAGAGCCTTCATTGGGCTTGTGGTCACAGACTTGGACACCACTGGCCTGGCTGTGCTCAACGGGCCTTGCCCATGCCCATTCTCCTGGCCCCTCCAGAGGGGGTAGCTGTGGAGAGTGGTCTGGGCATTGCTGTTCCAGTTGTTTCCCACAGCAGATCACGGTGAGTGAGAGTCTCCCGGCTACAGGCACATCGATCCACCTCCCTGGGAACCACCTGTGAACATGGACGGGAGGGAAGGAGGTGGCTGTGGAGCACACATCCATCCTGTCCTTGCGGCTGCTGGAGGAGAGGCCGGCGGGCTGGCCGGGTGCAGCCATGGGGGCTCAGGGCTGGTGGTGCCTGGAGCTTTCCCAACACAATCTCATCAACAGAGATTCCTTTTAAAACCCATCACAGGAGCGCAGGCAGTAAAGTTGTAACCCTGAGCACTGCCAGCCCAAGGGGGTGGGAGGAGTCTGGCTCAGACCCGGGGCAGGACGGGGGACAGTGGTCCAGGGGGGCCCAGCACACGGGCAGGGCAGCAGTGCTGTGCCTCGGAGTGCACTCGTAAGTGGAGCTGATTTAATAAACAGCAGGAGTGTTTTCCCAGGCCACATGCTGAGCTGTATTCAAAATACATTTGTACGAACATCAATTTTTAATGCAATTTATGCCAAATGTTGTTGCAAAAAGCAGCCGTTAACATGACATTAATTCAATCACTGGAAATACAGTACGTGCTGCTAAATGAAAACATGTTATTAGTCAATTAGATTAACTGGATGTAACACTTCCAAACACAACGTAATATGGTTTCTACATGGTTAATTACGTTGTACAAATTACATGGCAATAAGGCTTAGCACTGGACACACACATGCAATTAATGCATAAGCAGAAAAACCAGCTTTTGATTCACATTTGAACTCTGTAAAAATTATTCGAAATACAAATATCTTGCAAGCTTGAAATAAAAAGGCAGAATTATGCTGATACTATAATGGGCACAGGGTAATTTCTAAAAGAGCCAGGAAGGCTTTTGTGAGGAGATCACAGATGTTCATCTGCTTTCACAACGAGTTTTAATTTGCTTTGAAAAGACCATTTTAATTTTAAACAGAAACACTCCTGGCCCTGGTGGAGTCCCTCTATGTGCAGGAATCTGTCAGTGCCCACGCAAGTCTCCTCCTTTGTTTTTGTTTTAGGAAGAATTTGCGCCCACTCACGGGGAATGGTGCCAGCCCCTGGCGCCAGGAGTGGGCTCTATGCCTGGCAGCCCCCGGCGTGCCACAGGCTCCACCAACCCTCTCCACAGCGTGTGTCCCACCACATACACCACTGGGGTGGCCAGCTGAGGAGCCCCGCAGCTCTGCCACCTCTGGGACCCCCCCACGGGGGGGGGGGTCATGAATGGCCAACCAAGAGGGTTCTGGAAAGAAGAGGCTGCCCCTGGGAAGGACTCGGTTCTGTGCCAGAGGGCAGCTGTAGCCCAAGATGGACATCCAAGGCAGCAGCCCCACACTGTTCCCGCTCTGCAGGGACTGAACTGCATACCCAGACGTGGCTGTCTGCAGGCTCCCAGCCCCGAGGGCAGCTCTCCACTGCTGGTGTAGGGTGGCTGGCACCTTTGGGAGAGCAGAGCTCCAGGCCCTTGCTCCCTGGGGCTCAGGGAATGGGGCAGTGCTCCTCCTCCCTGGGGACCCTCGGGACCCTGTGCTGCAGAAGCACGGGACAGCTCATCACTCTGCACACGAGGCAGAAACAGGCGGTGGTAGAGCTCTGGAAGTGCAGGGGTTTTATACTTATTGCTGCAATAATTATCACAGTTCATGGAAATGTGACTTTTCCCTTCAGTTACTCCACCAGTAATCCTAACAGCATTCCAGCAGGGCTTGGAGGGTGGGGGAGCACAGAATGCCCCACACTGGTGCCTCCATGGCACCAAAACAGTTCGGAGGGTGCAACCAGGGGTATGAATGAGGGGGAAAGGGAGATGTGCCAGTGGTTGACACCCCGGTGTCCTGTGACTCCACCAGTAGGGGTGGGTGCTGCACTGGCTGCTGCAGCCTCAACTCCTGGGTGCCCACCCCTGCCCAGGGACAGGGGCTGATGTGGGCAGTCTGCCAGTGCTGGGTTGAGGTTTAATTTGACATACCTAGGGGCACGGTCTGGCAGCCACTGGTGCAGTGGAGTATGGCTGATTGGTTTCACAGGGAGCAGGGAGCGATCTGAGCAGCCACTGTACGGCTGGCACAGACACACACCAGCGCACTGCTGCAGCCACTGACAAAGCAGTGAAAAAGCTCTTGGAGATACTCCTGTCTCATCTGTCTCAAGTAAATCAGAGCAAAGCTGGAAATATCAGAGGAGGCAAAATGCAAAAGCAAATAAAAAACTCCTGACTCCCACTGAAGGTAGAATGTGGTCCAACATGACCACTGGCAGCAGAAGGATTTCACATGATCGGGGACTGCTTACATGAGGAATTGTTCATTATTTAGTGGCTGCTTAAGGGGCTGGGGAAACAAAAATCAAAGCTCTTGCTGTTCTGTGGCTGATGAAAGTGCTCCAGCTGCCCCACTGCAGTCACATTTACCTCCAGCCTCACCTGCATCAGGAGCTGGAGAGGTGTCTGGCTGCTTGCTCAGAAATGAAAGCGCTGAGAATCAATCATTTGTTTACATTGTAGGACTTGTTGAAAATCAATTGGCTCCACATGCTGCAGATCTGATTGCATTTTGTTAGCGGTCACAGGGAATGGTTTTCCCTTGACATGTCTGTGCTCGTGCTTTCTCCAATGCATCAGTTGTACCAAGCTTTTAGGATAATTGAGACTGAGCAACAATCCCCTTTATAAATATTAACTCTGATATGCTTGGGAAACTCTGCCTCTCCTGGATGAATTTTTAACTAGCTTTTTAATCTATTCTTCCTTGTTAGAACAGCAGGAGCACTCCTTGGTGCCTGTTCCTGCCTCCCCAGCTCCAAGACA
>NW_008238321.1:4409928-4410465 GCF_000691975.1 Corvus brachyrhynchos
TCCCGGGGCAGGGACCCAAAGCCCCGGGTCCTGGACAGGGGCCCAGAGTGCTTGGTTCCAGGGCAGGGCCTGCTCCTGCCCTGCCCGTGGGGGCAACCCCACAGAGTAGGGACACAGGGCTGAGAGCAGCCATACAGGGGCTGAGGAGAAGTTTGGTTTCTCCCAAAGGGACTGGTACACAGGGATGAGTTTCCATGTGGATCCTTGGAAGTTTCCCTAGGTGATGGCTGGGACAAGCGGAGCCCAGCAAAAGGGCAATCCTTGGAATGGACGCCTGTCCCTGTGCCCACCCATCACAAACAGCCCAAGTGATGCAGCCTCAGCACCCAGGGACAGGCACCCTCAGAACAACTGGGGAGACAGCTCTGTTTGAGCCATGAGAACTACAGAGGTGGGGGAACCCCAGCCAGACCCAGGCCCCTGTAACTGAGGGGCCCAGGACACACTGATGGAGGGGTGTCCCCTGGGAGGACATGCTGGGCTCAAGGAGCTGGGAAGGCTGTGAAATGGGCTCCTCTCTCTAGCAGGGGCTGCCAG
>NW_008238321.1:4410486-4411640 GCF_000691975.1 Corvus brachyrhynchos
TTTGTTTCAGCAGAACAGCCGGTCACAGTCCGACAGCTCTGGCCTGGCTCATCTGAGCTGTTTCTTTCCCCCCACAATCAGATGTTGCCTTCTTTAATATTATCTGAACATCTGTCAAACTGTGGATCTTTTTGTGAAACCTCTGTACAGGAAGAGACAAAAGGCAGCAGGGATGCTATTGAAATGAAAGCCCTACTTTACATTTCAAATGCTTTAACAGATTTTTCTTTTCTTTCTTTTTTTCTTGGATTTTTAATAAAAGCTTTTAAAAGACCTTTTTTTTCTCTATGGTGATTGCTTGCCAAAGGACATGTCAGTGGGGATGCGAGGAAGGTGTTGCACTC
This sequence comes from Corvus brachyrhynchos, assembly GCF_000691975.1. Taxonomy (NCBI): domain Eukaryota; kingdom Metazoa; phylum Chordata; class Aves; order Passeriformes; family Corvidae; genus Corvus; species Corvus brachyrhynchos. The sequence goes on from NW_008238321.1 coordinate 4,410,831, forward strand.
AGAGGTTGCACAAGTCACTGCCCCAACTAGGCTTGGTGTTCCAGGCTGGTGCGTGCCTGTTCCAGTGGAGCAGCTGCTGATCTTCCACGGGGGCAGGATGGATGGATTGCCTGGAGAACCCAGGCATGTGCTGCCAGCATTTGCCTAATAGGCACCTCAGAAATGTGTCCTGGGAACTGAGCTTTCCTCTTGAGCAGCTGCTATTTCTCTCCAGTAAGTATGTAAAACCTAGCACAATCCCAAGTGCAGGACGTTTCTGTTGGGGTCCAGAGGCTGCATGCTGCCACCGTGGCTGGAAGACCTCAGGGGGAACTCCAGTGCTTCATGGTAGGAGCAGTATCAGGTGAAACAACTATTCTTGGGCACCCACTCAGGCAGTACTTTCGGGTTTCTAAGCAGTCTGTATCATGCTGTGGCTGTATTAAAATGCCTCTGTGGTCAGTAGCAGTGCAGCTTGCTCTGAAGAGTGCCCAGACATTTAAGTCCAAGAAATCCACTTAGTGTTCTTGCAGGCCAGGCTGGGGACAGTAGCATTTAGCCCATGTGGAGCCAGACCCTGACACAGCTCTGCCTCAGTCTGTGCTGTCTGCCCCTGACCAGGGCCACAAGAGATGGCCAAAGTGGCCAGATGGCAAAGGGCACTGACACTGCGTCCCATTGCTGCCTTCTGCCCCCCAGTGTCGTGGTGCCTTGCCCCTGTGGCTGCTGCACAGCCACCCCTGGCATTCTGCAGGCTGGAAACAGTTCTGGCTGCCTGGGATGCTCGTGGCCCCTCCGCCCTCACTCTGGCTGGTGGCAATGCGAGGCACC
>NW_008238321.1:4411691-4435579 GCF_000691975.1 Corvus brachyrhynchos
GTCTTGTAGGGATGTCGAGCTATACCCATATTTCAGTGCTTGGGGAGGGCGGGTTATTTCCTGGTTGCTTGGCATGGTTGCAAATTTTAATGGAAAAGCTAAACCAAACAGACTGTGGAGTGTCACACTGTGTTAGTTCTGTGCAGAGAAGAGTTGTTGTCAAACCCACAAACAAGACACAGGAGAAGCCTGGAATTGACACTGGCGGTGGTGTCTGTGCAAGTGGCCGCTGAGGCAGGGGCTGGGACACCTTCCTCTCTGCCAAACTCAGTGTCAAAGTCTGGAGCTCGAACCAAGGCTGATGGAAGTGGATTTATTTAAATTGCCAGGATAAATTAACTTTTAAAGTCACTGTGAAAAAATCTGTGCTGTGAATAAGGGCCATGAATATTCAGGCACATGCACTCATTGAATTAGTTTGTTGCAAACATATTTGGAGGCAGCTGTTCATTTAATAATCAGGGATAATCACAGAAATAGGCAACCGGTTACTCCATCTAAATTGCATGGTTAAAATTATAATTTTATAACTCTATCTCAGCAATTAGATTTAATAGCTATGGAAATCCAGCAAAACCCAGTTGAGGGAAAGCTGTTACTCCTTTAGTGCAGAAAAGCCAAGGTCAGGCTAGGGTCCCACTCTGCCCACACGGCCGAGTCACTGGGGCTGGGGCTGTTTCCAATGCTGCCCAAAGCGCAGAGCCGGGACTTCTGGGCTAAACACTCTGATGCCAACACTGAACCAGGCGGGGGTTAATTTTTTTGGCATTTCCTGTCTTCATTACAATATTTGTCCCAAGAACAGATTAATTCCTCTCATTCTTTCTGCCTTTCCAGCCTTTTGTCACGGGAATGCATTTCACAGGACTGTAATGTGTGATACTTGCTCTGAGTTATGGCTCTGCCATACGCTGTAAAAGTTTGACTCTCTCAGTATTGTACATTTTGATTCTACCCCTGCAGGCTATAAACAACCCAAATTACCTCTTTCTTTAGCTTCCAAGAGGACTAATCCCCTGTCTAGTGCTTTATCAGTCAGTTGAGAAAGAGTGAGACCAACTTGCCAATCCAAACAGAATATATTTGAAAAACCGTATCTTCAGAACACGGCCCCTTGCCATAACTCACCAACCAGCTCAGCCAGCGAAACCTGGCGCTGCAGTCACCTCCGGTTCTGTCATGGACCAGCTGCAGATGCACCACCCACCCACCCATCATCTGCCCTGCCCCATCAGCCTCTCCTGCAGCCCCGTAGGAGCAGGAAGGGCTGGAATGGCGAGGGGTGGTAGGCTGCTGGCTGGGACCCTTTTTATCAGCCTAAACCCTGTGCTGATGATGAGCTCAGCAGCTCTTGCAGTCCCTCCACCGCTGGCTGGGGTCCAGCCTGCTGTGTGCTGAAGGAGCAGGGGGCTGTGGGCTGGAGTGGGCAGGGGGCTGCACTGGAGACACACCGTCTGTGGGGCAGGGGATCTCCCTGAGCTGCTCCCTTTTGCCACTGTCCTGGTCAGGCCTTGCTGGGGGTTTGTCCTGCACGCCCTCCCTTGATGCCTTCAGGGACTCTTCTCCGCTGGGTCTGGCTGCTAGGGACAGGCAGGACACGGCCTCAGGCTGGGGAGGTGCAGGGTGGCCTCTGCCTGGGGAGGCAGCTCTCCCTGGAAAAGGAAGCCAGAATTCATGACAGCCACTGCGGGAAGAGACGTCCTGGCCCCTAAGGGTGCCCTCCTGCCCGCAACAGGCAGCTCATTGGCTTAGCTGGAATTCCGCTCCTCTCCGGCACCAGGCCAGTGTGAGTGCTCCAAGGTTTAACACTTTATTAGAAAATGAGAGGTTAGAGCATGTTCCAGAGGAGAAGGAAATTTATTGTTGCCCTGGCCCTGCAGCAAAGCAAAACTCAAATAACCCAGGTGTGGGGAGGACGATAAATCCCTGCTGGCAATCACACTGCTAAAAGGATGGTGACAGCCACAGCAGAGTTTGGCCAGTTAATATTTCTCATATCTGAGTGAGAAAAATAGCAATATTTAAAATTATATCTCTGCTGAATTACACAAGGAAAAAAGCCCAGAAAGCTGTAAGGCCGTCTAAACACCTTGCTGCAGGAAGTGCTGGTTTGCAGAGGGCTCCTGGGAGCAGCAGAGGGTCCCAGGGGTCTCCTCCCCACTGTCTTTCTCTGCTGAAGGATCCCTCTGAGTAGGGGACTCTCTGCCCAGCCAGCCCTGGCGCCGCATCCTGCCCTGAGCCAGGCAAGGGTGTCTCATTTTGTGAAGGGGAGAGCAAGACGAGGAAAGGGTAAGGAGTGAGGCTCCAACAGGCATCAGGTGGTTAAAGCACTCGAGGGGTGCGAGAAGCGGGGTCCCACCAGTGTGACTGGGACGGTGACTGCTTGGGTCAGTGATCTCTGGCAGCCACCGCAGCCAGCTCAGTGTGGGACAGGCATGGAGCAAGGTGCGTGTCCCTGCTGGTGCTTCTGCAGAGGGATGGGGAGGGTACTCATCACCCTAAGAGCTCTAACTCCTTTCCCCATTTAAAGACTTAATTATGAGAAACTTCCGCTTCTCAATTTTTATTCCCAGGTGGTCACTGTTGTGAAGCCAGACTTGTCCACTGAGTAAAGGTACTTGGCTGGGGGTCCTGGGAACAGCAGGGAACATGAAGGAAAGGAAGCATTTCAGCTCAATGGGTGCTATAAATTTTCAATGTGTTTTTGTTTTATGCTTCAAGTGAAGGCTACAGAAGCCATCAATCCTCTTCCTGGCTGATCCTGAGCTTCTGGTGCACAGGCAGGCTGTGCAACATCTGCCTGGGACAGCCCTGATAGGGTGAAGGCGAGCGAGTGTCCTGGACCGTTTTGGTTTGCCTTTAAAAAATTATTTTCCATGAACAGAAAATACAAGCCACCAGGGATATTTGGATCTTCCTGATCTGACGCCTGAAATACCTTGCTCCAGCACAGGAGCCTGCGTGATGCCAGCGTGGCTTCCCCCAGCACAGCTGCCCTGTCCTCCCGCTGCCACGTGATTCATGAGCTTTCACATCTCTGCCATTAGCCTGTTAATCCAGCACCTTGCTCCAGCCACACCACAGGGGAGGATTTATGGTTCTTACAGATCAATTTCATTATCCCAGGAGGAAAATCAGCATCTTGTTATGGATAAAATGACAATAAATGAAACGACCATTAATTTACAATCTTGCCACACAGTGGCACTCAAACAGATTCCCATTAATGGCTTGTTATTATCACCTCCCATACTGAGCTAATAACAGTTCCTGGGAGAAACTGTACTGAGCACTGGGAAGGGGCTGCTGCTGGATGTGAGGGATCCCAGCCCTGTCCCACAGTGGTAGGGCAGCCCCAGTCCTGCTGCCCTGTCCTGCCTGGCCAAAGAGGGAGGCAGCAGCCAACCCTGGCATTCTGAAGGGAGAGGGTAGTACTGTCCCTCACCATGGGATTTGGGATTCAGAGCCTTTTGCAAAGGCACAAAGCAAGGCTGGGCTGGCTGCATCCTCTGGGGACACGGGACTGGGGTACGTCTCTACAGAGATGTGCTGGGTGTTGGGCACCCTCATCCCATGCTCCTCTTCATCCCCTTGCACTGAGGATGCCCCCAGGAGCATCACCTGCTGACAGTGGAGCTCCACTAGGCATAGTTCAATTTTTGATGCAGGTTGATCCTGTTGATGACAAATGAGTTTGTGGACTGTTGCAGACCAAGGCCAGTGGGATCCTTGCCTGGCTGAAGGTCATGGGGTCCCCACTATCCCCCAGGGCCATGGCCCTGTGTCAGGTAGCAGGGGCAAGCTGCAGTGCAGCTGTGCTGGTGGAGGTTGATAGGTGGGAGAGATGGAGGGTGCCAAGCAGAGAGGGGAGAAGGAGCTGCCAGCTGGGAGAGAACTGCCTGGGGAGTGGGGTAAAAACTTGATTTTTCTATTTGCTTGCAGCTCAAAAAGCCCAGAAACTTTGGCTTGACATTAAATGACTTTTCAAAATCTTCTACAAAGCAGAGAGTACCATAAAACACAGAACAAAGGGCAGCCTTTCTGTGTGGGGAAGTGCTTAATTTGGTCCAAAATGAAGAACTTAACATTCTTACTGAACTTGTTCTTTTTAGGAACATTAAAGGCATCAGGTGGAAAAGCACAGAAACTTCTCCTTAAAACACTGTCCTTTTGAAAGCCAAATAAATTTACAAACCAAACTCACTGTCAGCAAATTTGCTTCTTTGCCACAAAATGTTTCATTTTAGTGACTGTTCCTGGCAGCTCTCCCATACCTGCATGGTGCCTGTCCTGAGCGCTTGCTGCACTGTCCTGAGCCTGGATGCAATGCCGTGCCCACCTGGGCAGGGTGAGCACCCCTGGGTGCTGCCCAGCACCCTCCGAGCTGCCCCAGCTCCCAGGGACAGAGCAGCCCTGTGTTGGCAGAGCTCAGTGGCCGCAGTGAGGGCAGCCGGCAGCAGGGCTCGGCACCACCGCACACGAACAGCCACATCTGCTGGGCAGGAACCTGTGTCCTGTGCATTTCACTAAACACATGTTTTACATGACAAGTAAACATGTGAGGAGCTGCTCTCCATAAACACAGTTTTACAGTAATACAACAGTACAAATAAATACTCCTGCATATCTCCCGGTGTCACTTTTATTCACAGTTAAGTGACCTGTTATTACTGACCCCTCTGCCACAAAGGCCTAATTGAGAGGAGGCCACAGAGCAAGCAGGGCTGGTGTGAGAGTGCATCATGCTAAATAATTCATAACGAGCACTGTGGTTGTTGCAGTGATATATGTAAATAGGAGCTCCACAGTTTGTAACTTACAGTCTGGGCTGTTTTATGAATTTTAAAAGGAGAATGTCTTCACTCTCTGGTGCAGAACTGAGTGGAGTTTCTGTTCCCTGAAGTCCCGTCCCCGAGAGCCAGCTTCACAGGGCTGGCTGAGGCAGGAACAGTCTGCTCATGGCCTCTTCCTGCATTAGCACTTCTTAAATCTGTTTGCTCCCGTGTTTTACCTGTGGCTTTATGACAGTCCCTGCAGGACCAGCTGCAGATCCAGAGGATGGAAGCTGGCACCCCGGGGTGGGAACGCAGCATCAGCATGTAACAGCATTGGCAGAGCATCCTTCCCACACATCATCCAGCTGCAGGGTCCTCAGCCCCAAACCCCCAACTCTGAGTTTCTCATCAGCTCAGGGAGATGCTTCTGCTGCAGGAGGGAGCCAGTTTGCCACCTGGACCAAAGCCACCAGCAGATCCCAGGCTCTTGCTCTGCAGCCCAGGGCCAAAGTTTGTGAGGCAGAGCTGAGCTCCCTGGGGAGTGTCTGTGCTCATGTCATGCTGAGCCCCATGCATTTTTTACAGCTCACATGAGGAAAGTGTTTACCTTTTATTCCACCTTTTAATTCAACATCATATTTCCTCTGTTTTATGAGAGTGGGATAAGAGGAGTTCCCAGACTGTCTCTTGAAGACCATTTATTATTTATTCATTCTGTTTCTACCTTGTTTTTCTGTCTCTCCTTATTTGAGAATTGTTTTAGTCCTTGATATTATTCCTGTCCCTCTCTAGTTCTTACCTATTCCTACAATACCCTCCAGAGATAGGGTAATCACTCCAAGAAAATTGACTTACATTCAGTGGCAAAAAGCTTCATTAAAACCCAGGTAAGGCTCCCAAAGGTACCTCAGAAATATTCAGCAAAGCTCATCCTTCCAACCACACGTGCTGAGGAGTTTCAGTGCTGCCCAGGCAGGGCTGTTTGTGGGCTCCTCTCTGCTCTCACACAGCACACGGGTGAAGGGGAGCTTGGCAGTCCAGCGCTGCTTGGGGAGCTCTCCCTCCCTCACACAGGTTTTGCTTCCCCAGAGTTCAGGGTGCTGGCACCTTTCCTCTTGGCACCTTTCCTCTGGGCACCCCCTGGGATCACTTGGGACCTTCCAGCTGCCTTCCAGACCATCCAGAGGGGCACGTAGCAATCCCACCTTCTCCCAGAAAAGCTTTGCTGACTTGGGCACACCTGCTGAGGCACACCTTGTAGTCCTGCAGGCGGGGCTCACCCAGCCCTGTCCTGTCACCTGCTCCTGTCCCAGCGGGACACACAGCCCTGAACCAACCCACCCCCAGGAGCCAGGGCAGCTTCTCCAGAGGATGTGAGGGGCGGTCAGGCCACCCTCCCCTCTTTGTGGCTTTGCATTTGTGGTGCCCATGTGTGTCCTGCTCAGTGGCTGCTGCCCCGTGGCTCTTCCTGAGGCACTGCTCTGCTCCTGCATGCCTAAACTGGTGTCAGTGGCATGTTTTGTAAATCACTGCTTACCCTCCCTGCCCTCCCTAGCCTATCATGTGCTTGTGAGAGAGACATGGATGCTGCCCCTGCCACAGGCTGCTCTGTTGCCTTCCCTGGGAGCTCCTGCGTGCACAGGATCTGTCCCAGCCCAGGGGCAATTTGTTGCTGCTGGTGGGGGGAGGGAGGGGGAGGAAGGGAAAACGGGGGACAAAGAACTTCCCTTCTGCTTTAGCTTTTCTTAATGGCACATGAAGGTTTTCCTGGACTTCAAGTAATACCAAATCAGGTCTCTGTGTCCTCTGCAAGCACAGCATGGAGCTGTGGTGACAGTCAGGGCATGCATCACTTAGACACAGCAGAAGGCTTAGAACTGTCATTACCGGGATGACAAAGGAGCAGGGGCAGCCCCAGCCAGGGGCTGCAGCTTTGGCCCATCGCATCTGATGGGAGCAGCTCGGGGCTGCGACAGGTGCTGGGCTCAGCTGATGAAGGGGGAGGTAAAGGGAGAGCCCCTGTCCACGTGCTGCTGGGCTGCTCCTTGCCCGTGCTGGGCACCCACTCACCAGGGAGAGTGCTGCTGGGGGGGGGGGGGTCCGGAGGGGCTGCTGGCTGCTCCTGGTGTCACAAAACAAAGCCAAAGCTGGTGGCGTGGGCTTTGCAGCTAAGGAATGCCACACCTTGACAGGGGATCCTTCAGGAAGAATAAATGATGCCTGTGTAGTATTGTCTGGGAACCGTGAGGCTGGAAAACTTGCCTAAAAATAACTTAGAAAGTCAATCTCTCCTCCTCCTGCAGCAGAGGAGTAATTACCGCTTTGTAAAGCTTTTAATTTTTTTAATGTTGCATATAAATACTGCTGCTTCAGAGTTCAGAGGCACGGATTTTAAATCTAATCCACATTTAACAAGGCTATTAAAGAAAATGTTTAAGCTGCCAGAATTTAACTGATTAAAATATTTAATAAATCTTACCCAAAAAAGGGGGGGGAAAAAAAGGAAAAAAAGCAGCAAGGAGCCAAGATCACATGGCTTTTATATGTGCACAACTGAGAGTGCTTTAATGGGAAATGGAAACCCAAAAGATTGCAATAATCCTGCCAAAAAGGCCCAAATGTATTATAAAAATGTTTAAAGCTCCATTTGAGTTTTTCTAATTAACTTGGTAATGACACTGGCATTCTCACTCACTCACTCCTGGAAAATCAGCTGCCTCTCAATTGCTGGAGCAACCTGAGAGTGGTGGGAAAAGCAAGGAGCTTCTCTCCTCCCCAGGGAACCAGGGCATTGAGTGTAAGGCTCTCCTGCCTGGGTGGGGGGCTCAGGGGTCTGTCTTGGCTCTTCTCTCCCCCTGGGTGGTGGGAGGATGACAGTTTGCTGGCACAGAGGAGCATCCCGGTGGGATGCAGTTTGCTTTCCAGCTGAATGTGCCCTGGGAGCTTTGTGCCAGCCCTCCTGAGCCCAGTCCCTGCACAGGACTGTGGGTCCTCTCTGCCTCCTGCTCTGTGGCACACCAAGTTAGGGATTTTTTTTAGTTTTGAGATGAATCTCTCTTAAACCCTCTGGAAGAAGGTGGGGAAATAAAAGTGTTTGGATCCTTGTAGGTGGTGCCTGTTTCTGCAGGCGCAGTGAGAGAAAGAGACACATATATAGCTGGAGGGATACTGGTGTGAACTGGGAGCAAGTGCAGTGGAGCTTTGGGATCAGCCTTTACTGGAGCCATCTGGGGCCTAGTGCATGGTCAGCATGATGTCTGCAGCATCCCCTGTGGCCTGAGGTGCTGAGGGCAGGACAGGGCCCTTGCTGGAGCCCTTGCTGCAGTAAACCAGCTCCTTGCCTTGCACTGAGGCTGCTCTGGAAAGGGGGGAGGCATCCTAGCAAATTAGCAGAGATCCACATTTTGAGCCTGTATTTTTTGTTGGCTGACTCAGAGAAATGCTCCCAAGCTGAGGTGTGTATTCTGCAGGAGATGGTCACTGTGGAAATCCTAAGGTCAAGGTAGAGCCATATAATTTCACGGTTGAAGGCTCTGGCAGACACCTGGTGATGAGTTGTTCAGTGTTGCAGGGGAAATGACACAGGAGTGCAGAATGCATTTGAGCAGAGGCTCAGCCCCAAACACCAAGCATGTGTCCTGAGCTCTGGTAATGAGCTGGTGCATGTGGGGTGCCCGCCTCTGACACTGACACCCACGGGTTCTGCTCTTGCTCCCAGCCTGGGCACAAAAGAACAGACCTGAAGCAGCACTGAGTCTCCAAATGCCCACCAGAACCGACCCGAGATCATGATTTTGTCTGAGAGTTCCTGGCTCAGCACAGACAGCTATTGCTTTCCTCCCATCTGCACAGGCACCTGCATTTCCAGTTGCTTCCTCTGCTTCGCCTGGAGACAGCAGAAACCTTGCATCCAAAGTTGTGGTCTTCTTCCTTGCCAGCAGGCAGAGCATAGCTGGAGCAGGGCTGTGGAGGTGCAGGGCTGCACACAGGGCGCTGAGACCAGGTGTCCTCGCTGTGGAGGTGGCAGCAGCGTGTCGCTTGGGTCCTCAGTGAATTCCATACGGTGCCTGTGGAAGGTGATGGATGCACCTGTAACAGATGCAGGGCATGCCCAGTGTGTAGCCACAGCTCCGGGTACAAGTCTGCAGCGACAAGTGTTCAGACACATTCTTGTGCTGTACAAATTGTCTAATACTTGAAGCTGTCAGACATGAATCCTTTAGCCAGGTATATTTTGAAGATATAATCTCCACAACCCAGCAGTGCTGCCTGCAGTCTGACAGTGGTGACAGCAGCTCCTTGGGACTCCACTGTGCCATCACCCTATACCTGTTCCCTCTCGTCGGGGCTCCCTGCAGCCACAGCTGGGTGCTGTGCCTAGTGATGGGGTTTGATTTCTCTATGTTCTCCTCCAGCCCAGTGAAATTTTATTTTCTTAGCCACATATCTTGGCAGTGTTAATCTGCATTATTAAAAATAAGGTTTAGAACTACTTAAAGTTTTCATTTGGAAGCTTTTTCTCAGGCTGTATGTCTGTTTCCTTGCCGTGTTTCAGCGTTTCAGCTCTACAGCATGGTGTGCCTGGCTCAGGTCTGCTGGCAGGAGACTGCAGGGCCATGCACTCACATCTGAGGCAGACTTGGTCCTAATCCAACTCTCCTTGCTCGGCTCTTGCTTCCCTGAAGAGCAGCTGTGGTGCTCATGCTGGCTCAGCTGGTGCAGTCAGGGGCTGGCGGCTGGGCGCTGGGTGTTCAGATTAGGAGGTTCCTTTGCAGCATGTCTGCACATGTTTGAAAGGTGCCCTGGAAGAGAGTCCAGGAAAGGGGCTCTGGGCCTGCAGGACGTGCTGCTGTGGGCTCTGGGGCAGATGTACAGGGCTAGTACTACAAGCTGTGGAGGATGTGCAGTCTACTGATGAGCACCTGCTGTTCCTGGCCTGGGCAATGTAGAGCAGCTCTGACAGCGAGGGGCTGACTTGACAATCATCAAGGTGTTTGCCTAATGCAGCAGTTCCACAGCTTCAGTGGAATTCATAAAATCTGCCTCAGCAGATTCCCTGAATCATCATAGCAGGCAGCTGAACCCCCTTGGAGACCAGGAGCACAGCCCTTCCCCTCACAATAATAATTGTGTTTCCAGAGCATCTCTCCTGCCACACTGCACGGGGCCTGGCTGAGGTGGTGGTGAAGGTAAAAGTGTTGGGGAGCATCTGCACTCCTGCCATGCCCCCAGCACTGCCGAGCCCAGCACATCATGGCAGGAAGAGTCCAGGGTTTTTTGCTGGGGGTCAGCATGTGATAGTGTTCCCTTCCCAGGGATATGCTGTCACTGGCTCTGCTGTCACTGCTGGGGTTAAACACTCAGCAGAAGCACCATGTGGCTCCCAGACAAGGATTTGACTTGTGCTGAAACACATGGAAAGCCCAAAGGAGGAAAGCTTGGTGGGAAAACTGGGCAAAGAGGGATGTGGGTGATTTTGCATTTTAAAACACAAACTCTTTGAAACTGAATTCTGGTACCTCTCTGTGGAAATGGCTGTGGGAGCTGTTTTCTTGGTCTGAATTTTGCCTTGAATAATATCAAACAAATAGTGCAAGAAGTTTGAAAAAAACATCTTCCAAAAAGCAGCGTTTTTTCAACCATGCTGTTCCCTCCCGTGCCGCCTCCTGTGCAGGGTGGCCATGGCCCATGACTGGCAGGAGCTCTGCTCCCTGTGCAGGGAGTGGGTGGCTGGATTCAGGTCCCAGTCTCTGCTCCAACACACCCGCACCAGGGGCACAGCCGTGTCTCGGTGGGGTGGCTGCTCCCCTGGGCTGAGCCCCAGTGCCTGTGGCTGGGGAGTGGGAGCTCCCCTCGGTGTGAGCAGCACCCAGGCCTGGCAGTGATCTGCTGCCACCTGCACCTCATCCTTGGCATTCCCTGCCTCGGCGTTACCTCTCTAGGGGTTTCACACCTCCCTTGCGTGTGTTAAAAAGGTTTCACTATCAAACAGGGGTAGATACTCTGAAAACAAGACACTGATGCAAGTGTTGAGCCACTTTATTGGCTTGTTCACATATTAGCAGCTGTGGCTCCCTTCCTGCTGCTTGTACTCTGAATGGATTTTTATTGCTTAATTCTCTGTAAGTGAAGTGCTAGCAAATTGTAAAATCCTATTGCTTAACATGTAGCATTAAGTATTGAACTAGCAAAAGAATCAATTACAGGTTTGGTCACTGATTAGCTTGACTTTTTATGGAATTTAACATCAACTCTCATTATAATTCTGCTCTTTAATTCAGGAAATAAAGCACATGTGGGGAGCTAATAGATTAGACCAGCTCTGTTCCAGCTCTCCTGCTGGGGGGATGCTCAGTGCTGTGCTGCAGGGAGGTTTCATCTGCTCCCCACCTCTCCATCAGGGCAGGGCCAGTCCTGAGGTTCCATCAGGGCCCCCAAGTCCTGCAGCAGATACAGCTGAGCCCGAGTCTGTTTCTCTGCCCTCCTTTCCTCACCCATGGGAGTTCCAGGGGCTAGCTGGTGGGCTGGGGACAGGTGGCCCTGATGCATCTTCACGCGTCTCCTTTCCACTCGCTTCCCCTGCGATTCCCGGCAGGCTGGTGGGCTGCTGAGCTAACAGTGTCCTTGGTGAGGGGCCTCATGGCCCACTCCCCACTATGGGCAGCACCCCAGCACAGGGAGCAGCTGCTTGCTGGGCTTTGCAATCAGACTTGGACTATGTCCTTACTGCCAAGCCCTGTGTGCACAGTAATGGACATTTGGCATCTGAAATGCTGACAAGCCCTCTGAGCCTCCTGTCTGGGGGGGAAGCAGGATGGGCAGCTGGGAGCTGCAGGTGGTTTGTAGGAGCCTTTAGCCAAGGGCCATATGGCAGAGCACTCTGGCCTCATTTGGGTCACTGGGTCCACACAGGAGCTTAAAAAACTGTCTGGCTTCTGGTAAAATATCAGTGTAATGACCACCCAGGGCAAATGAACTATGAGGAGGTATCTGAGCCCAAGTTAAACTCTAGCAGAAGGTGTTAAATCAATTGTAATCGGTGTCTGGTCTCTCCTGAAACACCTCCAGGGAAGGGAGGTGCAGGGGAAGCCATGCTGTTCCTGGGGGATGAGATGTCAGTGTGGTATGGGATGAGCCATGCTGGGTGTGGGGGCAGCCAGCGTTCCCCTTCCTCCATCTCCCACGGCAGAGAGTGAAGGTGGGGAGAGCTTGTGCGGAGCTGCTTCCCCCCCACTTCTCCTTTCCAACTCACAGCCGTGTGTCCTGGCTCCCATGGCACTGCCAGGCTGTGTAAAAGCCCCTGTAAAGGGCTGTGGGCTGTGACAGGTGGCAGAAGCTTTGTACTATCCTGGGGCTCTCCAGGGGCTCCTGGTGGGTCCTGTGGGGCTAAGCCCTCCCTGCTCTGGTGCTGGGGGCTCTGGTCCTCCACAGCCTACTGGCTCCCCTCACCAGTGGCTGCCTTTGCTGATGGACAACTGCAATTGGATTTCCAAATTACACCGTCTCAGATTAGATACAATATCCCTCTTCTCAGGCCAGACAACCCTTAATTCCTTTTCTTTCGATTGCGTGGGGACCCTCTGTGCAGCTCAGACCCTTCGGCAGAAAATCTTTGCTGCACCGAGGCCGTCATGTGCTGTTGCAATAAACTGGAGACACAGAGCTCCAGCATGAACAGCAGGAGAGCAGCAAGTTTTCCCTTCCAGCACTGAGATTTCTGGAGGCTCCTTCTTGTCTGGCTGAGCTTATCCTCCTTCCAGGAGCAGCTCTGCTGGCATACTAATTTATAGCGTGCTTGAGCAGTCCCCCTGCATCCTGAGCGAGGAGGGTTTGGGAAATTAAAGTTTGTAGAAAATGCATCAAAAATCTGATGTCCTCAAGCAAGACAGCTGTTTTTCCAGCCACCAAAAAAGAGTCTGTGCCTTACTGCAGCAGATGGGGGCCAGTGGGGGGAGAGGAGGACAGGCTGGGGCAGGGGACGTGGCGCTGGTGTCCTGGCGAGGAACAGGAGGCTGGGTGGGTGCCCGGGGTGTGCGGGGACAGGGAGCACAGTGCTGCCCAGCAGCCGTGTTCCATCTGGCCAGTGCTGGGCTGGGCACATTCCTGGTGCTGGCAAATAATAAATAACAATAATGATTATGGAAGCGCTATGCATGTGCCCCATGGGCTCTGCAAAACAACCTTCTACATCAAAATCCAACTGCAACGTTTTCCCCCTCGTCTAATTCACAATATATGCCCATAAAAACAATAATTTATTTGTACAAGGGCAATTCCCAAGGTATTTAACAAAGATTGGTAGCTGCTGACTGTATCCTATCCTAGCAGAGTAGACCCAGTGGGATTCCTGGGATTTTGTGCAAGTGAAGAAGTGTCTTGGGGGTGTATATTAAAAAATCATTAAATGACATTATATTGTCTACTTGGGATTAAGCTCTGGGCTAGGTCTGGTCCCACCCCCAGTCATGTCTCCTAACTTGCTCTTGATGTCCCCAGGCTCTGAGCCTGGCTCAGCTCCTGTTGTTCAGGACAGAAGCTGAAAGCAAATGCTGCTCTCCATCTCCAGTTTTGACTTTCATATCATGGCTCTTCAGTGCACTGAAATCTGTGTGGTGTTTAAAATTCAGCTATGTTTGTCAGAATTCAATTACCCCTGAAGATTACACAAAGATTATCAAAGTTGTAAACAGCAGAATATGCTCAGAGATCAATGAAGCGCAACAAAGACCATATTTAACAGGAGAAATAAAAGTAGGAGCATGCTGGCAAACCCTGACAGTAGAGCATAATGTCGCATCATCACACTGAAGGTTGGGAAGTAATTGAAATCTATGTTAAAGCACAATATATCCCTGTGCAGATTTGCAGGCACAGCACCCAGTTCCAGCTCTAATGTCTGAGCAATTCATCTGGTTTAAGCAGACCCAGGCACAGGGGGTTCTCAATAGGTGCCAGTGCAGAGCACTCTGCCCACAGCGTCCCTGCTGCCCCGCCTGCTGTGCCCCCTCTCTGGGCAGCCTGTAGGCAGCAGAAGCCCTTCACTGAGGGAATGGGAGGATTAGGGGTCAGGATGACCGTCCTTAATACAAATGAAAGGCCTTGTTGATTTTTGTTTGGGTGGGTTTGGCAGGAAGCTGTTCTCAGCTCTGTAGCTGTGCCCATGGGCAGCACTGTGCTCAGTGCTCAGGGACTGCCTCTGCTTGCGGGCACAGCTGCTCCTGGTGCCAGTGGAGTGCCCTGCTCAGGGTAGTGCCCTGTCCTGGGGGTCATGCCCTGCCCTGGGATGGTACTCTGCCCTGGCAGAGGAGCTGTTGCCTGAAGAGCCTGAGATGGCTGAGAAGCAGCAGGAGTGACTAAGGGTGCTGGGTCCCTGCCTGCCCCGTCCCAGAGCGTGGCTGTCCCTGCTGTACAGGAGGTGTCTGTTTGGGGACTCCTTCCCCATAAGCACCCCCATAAGCACCCTTCCTGGTGCCCCAGTGCCCGCAGAGCCCTGGCAGATCCCCTCTGGGCAGCTGCAGCTCCATCGTGTTTGTGGTTTCCATTGTCATTCTGGAGGCAGCAGCCAGCTGATTTTTCTTCTCTGTAATATATTGCCACTATAATACCAAGTCTAGCAGAACAATGAACTCTAGAGGATGGAGATACCTTCCTCCTGTTTTGCAAACTAAACATAATTTTTATTTGTGCTCAGGTTTCTGGATGGTGCAGGGAGAGAGAGGAGGGGGAGACGGTGCTGGGCAGGAAGAACTCCATCCCCGGTCCTGCCCTGGCGCTCAGTGCTCCCACGGTCCCTGTGGCCCCCGCAGCATTGGGATGCAAGGGAGGAAATCTCCTTTTGTCAAGTACTGTGAGGTTTCAGAAGAAACCCTTAAACCCAGATTAATTACTGCTATCTGGCCCCACCGGGGCTGATCCACCTGCTGCAGCCAAAATGGGCTGAAATTCTCATTCCCTTTCTGCCTTCCTTTCTCTCTCTCTCTCTTTTTTTTCCCTATTTACTTCGGGTTTAATCTGCATATTATCATCAGTGCAAAGACCTCTGAAATAACATCTGACAAATGACGCCTATTAAAAAAACCCTCTGCACTGTCCTCTTTCACCGCCTTCCAATTTGGGCTAGCACTATAACTATGCATCAATAGACAAGCAATATTATGTTAAGAACATGATAAAATACCAGCAGCTTCATAATGGCAGCAGCCAAATGGTAATTTCTGCTTCAGAAATTGGTCATTTATTTTGCTGGTCTGTTCTTACGTTCAAATTAGATGAAGTTTAATATACTGTAAAATTGAATGTATTCTATCCTTTTCAACAAATATGGCATGTATGAAATGATTTATGGGTCTTACAAACCTTAAAATGTTAAATAATCTCCTTTTTCCTGTGCCTTAACTCAGTGGTGCCAAATAGTTTAAGTATAGA
Organism: Corvus brachyrhynchos; assembly: GCF_000691975.1. Lineage (NCBI taxonomy): Eukaryota > Metazoa > Chordata > Aves > Passeriformes > Corvidae > Corvus > Corvus brachyrhynchos. The sequence goes on from NW_008238321.1 coordinate 4,426,892, forward strand.
GAAGCAAAACTTTATTAGCTCCTATCCTGATCATCACTTTATTTTGCTGCATTTACAGAGATAGGAACAGTATTTAACATATTAGACCAAGTTTAGAAGCAGCCCTATTAATTGGTACATTAATTTTACCCTATTAACTGTAATTGGTAGGAAAGCGATTCTTCCCAATAAATGTTGTACTCTGTGTTTTAAATGTTTAATAAAGTCACGCTGCCTAAATGAGGGTGCTCCTCTCGGCTTGAGGGTCAGCCCCGCTGGGCTCTCTCCCCCAGCCTGGTGCCTTGTGGGACTGCCCCACAGCATCCAGGGGCACCAGCCCACGGCTTCGCCTTTGCCAGTTCCCTCCCTGCCTCTGTCTCTGCCCCCGATGCCCCTGGCACAGCCTTCGTATCAGCTCAGCCGTGTCCGAATCCAGCCGTGTCCGAATCCAAACGTGTCCCTGTGTGCTTCCCCCCGGGAGTGCCAGCGCCGGGCGGGCGCCGGGATGCGGCGGGCGCGCGGCCCTTGCGCTGCTGCTCGGGGCTGCTCCGAGGCGCACACCGCCGCGACGCTGAGGGTGCTGAGGCTGTGGCGGTCCCGGGCAAAGCCAGCTGGAAGGGCAGGTGTCTGCTCTGTCTCTGCTCCGTCTCGGAGCCGGCAGCACACTGTCCCTCCATCCCCGTGGGGCCAAACCTCACCGGGCTGTGACCCTTACACCAGTGCGTGCGCTGCTCTTCTTGGGAGATGCAGAGCCAGGATCAGCATTCTGGATGGTTTTGCTGAAGATTACTAACAACGAGCAAGCCCCACCTTGATTTGAAAATAGGTATTCAATCTGTTCAATTAAAGATCTTTTGTGTCTGGCAGCAGTAGCTTTGGGTATATTCAGCTCCCCACAAGGCTGCAGGGGCACCTCCTCTAAGCAGGGGGAGGTAGGTTCGGTAGGAGCTGCCCTGGCCCCCAGGGTGTCTCCCTTCCCCACGCTGATCACACATCAAACCCTCTCCGAAGGTCTGGCCCTAGGTCCTGGGAATTCCCTGGGGGGACTGCCTTGGCTGTGAGGCGAGGTGATGGGTGACAGAGAACCAGCCAAGAAGCAGAACAGGGGTGACTTCCTCCTGGCTTGCAGTTATTTAAAACAAATTGACTCCTTGCCCTTCGCCTTTCCTCTGTCTCCCCATCAGCAGCTTGTCCCTGAGGATAAGCCTCAGAGCAGCACAATCTCCTGCAGTCCCCTGGAGCTGCAACCCTCTGCACCAGGATAAGTGAGAAGCCTTTTATTCTGTTTATTTGCTCTATATAATTTTTTCTGCTCTTGCTGACCCTTCTGGGAAGCGTTCCACCCTTCAGGCTCTCTGCTGGGTGCCAGAATTACTAAGCTTAGGCTGTATTTGCATTTCATATCCTAGTTAAACCAACATCATCAAGGTCAGGACACTCCGCTGAGCCGGAGTAGGAGACAAGGCAGCAGCCCCTGCTCAGCAGAGGAGCAGTGCGGAGCCCAGCCCCTGCTCCGGGGAGCGCCCGTGCTCCTCCCAGCTCCCTCCTGGCCAAGGGAAGGGGCTTCTGCTGCGGGCTCTGCCCGGCGGTCCCGCACGGGAGGGGCCGAGCAGGGGCTGCTCCCTGGGGAGATTATTCCGTGTCTGTGTCCTCACTGTGAAAAATTTTCCTGTTGTGTCCAGACGGACCCACCCCGGGAGAAACTGGTGCCTATTTCCCCTCGGTTTTCCGTGTGACTCCTTGTACAAAGGTGTCCTTTTGGTTACACCCCACTTGAGGGGTACAGCCTTGCTACCCCCAGTGCAGGGATACTGATGTGCATCTCTGTGTACCCCTGTGTCCTACAAACAGGCTGGAACAGGCAGCAGCTGCAGAGAGCACATAGCTGTGCTATAATGATTTTTACATCCGTGAACACTGTCTGGTTTTCCTTTCATTAAGGAACATTTCTTATGAAAAAGTAGCTGGATTTCTGATGTGAAAAAAACAATTCTGCTCAAGACTGAGAGCTGTTTAGAATAAACGCCAGACACTGTGTGATGGAGACATTGCATGGAGACTTAATGCTGGTCACATCCTTTCTCTGCCAGTAAGTCAAGGATGTGTCTTTGCTATTGTATTTGGTGACTCATCTTTCAAATAATCATCTCTGGAGGAATTCTGTGCCAAGATGAAAAAATGCCTGGGTGCCAGAAGCATGTGTGTGTCTTTCCATGAGCACAGCCCAGGAGGGAGCTGTGGGGCAACTCTGCTCATCCTCCTCACGGGGGCCAGGGTGGTGACATGGGCTGGCATGGTCTCCTTGCTGAGGCAGCAGGTGCCCTGGGCAGAGGACAGGAGGTGAAGGTGAGAGTTTTGGCAGGAGGTAGCACTACCTCATGCAGGTCCCATTTACTGTGGTTTGGCTGGAGAACACGGTCAGTCAGGCACCCCGTGGTGACTGTCAGACCCATGGCATGGCGCAGCCACAGCACTCTGCCCCACACCTGCCCATGCCCACCTGCCTCAGGGCCTGAGCCACAGGCACCTGAGCTTCTTACCAGCACCTGGAGGTTTTCCTCATCCTTGGAGAAAAATATGCAGATTAGGTGAGTAAGTGAAGTGCTGTATGCTAATGCATTCAACAGAGCCACTGTTCCATAACATCCAACCTACACACAGAGGATGTGCTGGAAGTGGCTTCCCTGGAAAACATTTCCTCGCTGCTTAACAAAAAGTTACATGAACTCATTAAACATAAAACAAGATGGTGAATAGCAGAGAAACTGTAGGTGCTGTGTGGACTGAGTCCCAGCAGCTGTGCCCACGGAGAGAGCCAGATTCCTTGGTGGCAGCGGGAAGGCTCCAGCAGCAGGTGGGCGCCTGGTGATGGTGAAGTGTGGCAACAATTTTATTGGTAGTGATGCCATGAAGATTTTTGCCTTTTCTTTGATACCCCTGTTATACCCCTGTTATACCTTTTTACAGCTTCTGTATTCCTAGTGCTTTTTGCCTACATTCTTGGACTTGTTTGTTAAGCTAAGAGACTAAACATTTTAGAAGCTTCGTAGCTAGGGATCAGTGTGCCCCAGACCCCAAGGTCCTCTCCAGAACATATTCTGTAAACCAAGATAGAACCATCCAGGGGAAGGTTCCTTGCTGAGGGGGGGCTCACTTGAACCTCTCATTGGGGAATCTTTGATAGATATGCTAATTAGTAAAGCCTATAATGTTATACCCAATGTTGGGGGGATTAGGATAGACACGGGAGGAGAGAGACACAGAGACACAGGGAAAGACTCATTGGGGTACACCTTGATGCATATGACCTGGACGTGTACACCTAAGGATCCTTAAGAATAAATACCAAGGTAAAATCCCTTTTCCCCTTCTAACTGTGTATGCCTCTTGATTTTAAGACCAAGAAAAGGCATCAGTAGCCCATGGTGTCAGTGGCCCCAAGCCTGGCCTAACCAGGCCATCAAGTCATGAGCACCGTCTCCAATCAGGCTGCACTGCATTGGACCAGCAGCCACATGGCCAGTGCTGTCAGTGATCTGTCTCCACAGGTGACCTCCCACAAGAAGGTGCAGGTCAGCTTGTTCACTCCATGCTGCAGGAGGAAGAGTCTCCTCTGGCGCAGGGTTTGGGGCACCATGGTCGCCTGCCTGTTGCAGAGCACTGGTGTATGCATCCCTCAGGAATTCCTAACTGGGGTGTGCATGGTCAGGGCTGCATCTGACGTTCCTGTGAGCTCTTGTTTTCTGTGTTTAAAATAGTAAGTGGATGCTGCAGTTTTGACAGGACCAAGAGCTGACTGGCTGGTCTGAGAGCTCTGCTGCTGCAAAGAGAGCAAAACAGATGGACAAGCCAATGGCACATGCCATTCCCTCTGAGTTACATGGAAAGACATTTTCCATATTAGAATGGGTTTAAAACTCGCAGTTCTCAGGGCATTACAAGATTTTTAACATACATCTCTGGGACCACTGCCTTGGGTTTGTTTGTTTTTTTCCTTTCTGAGAGTAATTCTTAAACAGTAAATCTTACAAATCAACTTTTCCACAAGTTGTCATATCTGGAAGGAAAACACCAGACTTATGATTTTATTATTAAATCTTGCTGGAAGAAAATGTGAGTTAAACTGTTTTTCTGTATTACAGAGATGCAGGGATGGCCCTGGACCAAATGGATGAGCCAAGTGCTTGCTCTGTGCCTGCTCTCCAGCTTGGGAGCTGCAGCTGTGAAGCCCCTCTCAGCAGGACTCTCCTCTGCTGTCAACTCTGGCAGATTGTGTGAACTGGAAAATGGTCCAATCTCAGCCTCTTTGCACAGTCACTAACGAAGAGTCTGGGCAGCCTGGTCTCATGTAAGGCAGGGCCATGCTGGTGTCAGTGCTTAGGACTAAGAAGTGGCACAATTGGTTCAGGGTCTTTTAAGACAAAGCAAACTTCCGAGCAGTAAACCTTTGCTAGGCAGTAATTATCTGCTGGACAAACAGGTCAGTCCACAGGGCAGTCAAAACCATCACTGCTTGGGCAAAGCACCGTAAATCTCTTGCCCTGCTCCAAGGAGATCTTCTGCTGTGAGCAGCTCGTGTCATCGGCCAGGCCCGGAGTCTTGTTGCTCCAGCAGCACCCACTGTGCCTCCAAAACCATGGGACAGGGGGGAGCAGCCAGTCATAGTGTTGAAAAATTAGATTAAATTAGCATGAATTAACCACGATGAGACACTTCTTCACAGGTAAATTTGGAACATTGAGGAAATGAAGCACTTCTCCATCCTCTACCACAGCACTGGACAGGGAGAGGTTTCTGATGCATGCACAGCATCCAGTCCTCCAGCTTCACATGTCATGTGAATATAAAGATTCCCTGGAAAAAGCTGAATTTGTCAAAGGACTTGCTCTCGGCTGCTTATTCTGCTCAGAAAAAAATCCTTCAAGAGGTGAGTGAGGTAACCCCGATGACCTGCCTATTCCTCACTCTTTTCATTAACTGCAATTTATCCTGCAGCAGCTTTCTTAGATCAAGGCAAAACCCTGCCATTAGCTTTCCCTTGTTGAACTAGGGCTGAAACCCAGCCAGGTCTACCTGCTCATCACTGCTGCGTGCTGCAGAGGGTCCCCTGGGAGAGGGATGGGTGTCAGTCCCTGGGATGGGACACTTGGGCACCTGCTGACCTGCCAGGGCTGAGCTGGCAGTGACCACAGTGGCTGGGAGAGCACAGCTCAGCTGGCATCCAACAGGATGATGCTGCTGCCCTGGCCGTGCTGCCAGGCGCCCTTACGGTTTCCCAGCTTCTTCTGTTCCTGGGAAGTGTCTCCCTTTGCCACTGCCAGCCTTCGTTTTGTCTCTGCTTGTGAGGGGCTTCAGGCATGATGGCTCTGCCAGAGCTGCTGCTCAGGTCCCTAGCTGCAGCACCAGCCCTTGCCACACGCCGGCCCCACAGCCTCTCCACAAAAGCTTTGAAGGATGCTTACACTATTAATGGGGTATATTTATAACTGTTTATCTCTGTCAGTTGGGTGGAAAATTGCCAGATGTAGCGTTTGCCTTCTTTACACAGACATCTCCTGCATCATCTGGATGAGTGCGCTAAGCGGTGTCACTGCCAGGGGAAACCTCATTGCTCCTTCGTGGTGTGGGTGTTCGTGGGATCTGCCTGGGTGACTACAGAGAGCAACACCCTGGAGGCAGATCTCTGTACGAGACAGATCTCTGTCCCGCGCTGCTCTGGATTTAGCCTTGTGGGAGGTAAAAGGAGCAGTAGAGCTCCTCACTGAGGTCTAAACACGGTCAGGCACTGCGGTCGTGGAGAGCAGTGTCCTGCCCCTCCGACGGCTCTCACTCCTGGAGCTGACACCACGTGCCAGCCCCGCTGCTTTGGAGGCATCAGGAAAATCCCCAGATGGCCGCTTGCCTGCTGCAAGGGGTGCTCAAGAGCAGCGAGGGCATCCCTGCTGGGGGATGCCCTGCAAACACGAGAGGCAGCTCAGAGCCAGCAAATATCCTTTCCAACAGAGAACAAGGCAGAAAGATAAGAATGGCTTAAAAAGAAAGAAATTGCCTCCAAATAAAATGTTTTTCCTCATTTCCCATGATACAGTGAAATTTCTTCATGGGCATATAGTCAGAGTAGAGTCCATTACACTCCACACTTTTTGCCTTAAAACATAAATAGCTGCATCTCCTGTAAGTGTTTGTTATGAGGAAAAGCATGTGCCTAGAAAAGTTAGACATTAAACCATTATTTCATGCAGAAAGATATGCTAAAGGGAGAGGATTACCTACTATATTAATTCTGTCTTTCAGCTACCCATACGTCTCTCTGCACATAATGACTTCAGTCACAAATGAGGTGCTGTAAAACCCAGTTCCCTCCGTTCCCATTTCCTGGGAGACTGTGCACACAGTCACCCTCCCTATGGGCCCTGTGGGGGCAATAGGACAGCAGAGGGGACAGCAGAAATCTGTAAATCTGTAGGTACATCTGTCAGCTTCTATTCTTGCACAGGGTACATACGGGCAAGTGCTGATATCTGGTATTAGTCCTTGTATTGCAACTAAAAATTTCAAAATATCCCTGTTGGTGGCATAAAGTAATACTGATGTGACCCTCAAACATTTCTTCCTGTACCAGAAGTTAGAAGAGCATCTTAAAAGGCACCAAAATTTTTCTAATCATGTATTTTTCTCAGCAAGTGACTGAGAGATAGAGGGAGAGTTTCTGAGGTTAGCAAAACCAAAATCTCCAAGCACAGGGCCTCAGGAAATCTGGGATGTGAAAGATTGTTTATCTCTTTCTGCCTAGGATGTCACAGGCTGTTGGCACAGGGTGCCAATGCCACGGCACTGCAGGGTGCAGGGTCATGGGCACTGGCATTGTGCCAGGGAGGCAGTGGCCGAGGTCAGGGTTATTCCTGCTCACCAAGCTGTGACAGTTCACTGCAGGGTTGCAACCTGCCCAGGTAAATAATCCCCACACTGCCATCCTCCTGGGCTTGGGTGTAAAGACAAACCCCTGGTCCCACAGTATGAAAGCTGGTGGTGGAGCTCTCACCTGACATCCTAGGTCCTGTGTTTGCTGACGCTGGTGCAGAATGCTCCGAGCTGCGTGCAGGAATGGAAACAGCAGCGAGCAGCAGGGCCTGATATCACCATCTGGAGACATTGCTTAGTGGTGGCCTCGGCAGTGCTGGGGGAATGGTTGGACTTAGTGGTCTTGGAGACCTTTTCCAATGTAAACAATTCCATGATTCTATAACGCTATGTAGTAAGTCATCCTTATTCAAAGGGCTCTGTTTGAAATCTGGCATCAGCAATACAGAACATGTTGCATCTTTGCTGGTACCTCTTCAATCTGGTTTGCAAGACATCCTGGAGGACATGACCTTGGAGGCAGGCAGCATATCGAACCTGCATAATCTGAGCATGTCTGCACCAGTAGCAGCCTGTTGGGTACCGGGCAGTTAATAAATAATGAGGATGTCAAAGATGACAGCAGGAAAGTGGGAGCAGGTAGCAGCTTTGCAGCCAGCTCTCTGACAGCCGCTTGGCAACCTCCAATTACGAGGCGTGTGCCGGAGTTCATCCCGGCACGGTGTCCGGCACCGGGGAGTCGCGTTGCGGCACCAGAGCAGCCTGTGGCACCGCACTGGCTGGGCAGCCCGAGGGCACGGGCAACAGGCTCTTTGAAGAGCAATGTGTATCTGCGGGAGCAAATCCCAAAACGCAGCGGGAGGCACCCGGCTACAGCAGCGCAGAGACACAGGGCAGCAGCTGCCGCAGGAGCCGCGCTCGCTGGTCTGTGGCGGGGTGTGCCAAGGGGGTTAACCCTGCTCGGAGCAGCGATGGACGCGTTTCAAGAGGCAGCTGGATCAGCTGAATATGAGAGTGGTTTCCTCGGGGTTTGCGGAACAGGAGCACACCGGCCCCGGTCCTGTACCGAGGCACGGGCGCTGCCGGGGCAGCTCCTCAGGGTATCAGCTGCTGTTCACAGGTGTGTCCTTCAAGGGTTGAATTACATCACACCACAACTCAAAGATTAAGAACCTGAGGTGTAATTGATCTTCTGATGGCTTTTTAAATATCTGGTGAGAGGGGGCTGCTTTCCAAACAGCAGAATCTACACCAAAATGATCTTGATTTGAATAAGTATTCCATCCTTGTTTGGTAAATACACCCAGTGTTAATGGTGCTTAATGGTGCCTGTAATTGGTGTCTAAAGTTATTTAAAAGTAAATTTACTAGAAAATAATTAGCAATTTTATAGTTCAGTACTTCCTAATTTTGTCGATAAAAGTTTTTCTGTGGTTTTTATCAGATGACACAATAGGACCATGCTGTGAAATAACCTTTTTTCAAACAAGCAGGAAATTGTGCACACAAAATAAGATAAAAGAATTTTCCTCCTAATTTCTTTGCCTGGCAGCCAGCCCTCTCTCAGCCCTCTCTTTTTATTAGCCACTGATTTATCCTTAATCAGCAGCAAGTGAAATCTCCCAGGCATTGCTTGGGGATTTGTTCTTTGTGACCTTGGGAGGTGCACCCCAAACTGAGAGGTCAGTGAGGAAAGCTCTCCCCCACACCAGGACCTGCAGGCTGGCCCAGGTGGTCCTGGTCCTGGTCTTCGTTCTGGTCCTGGCCTGCAGCATATGCCTTCCCCAGCCCTTTTGGCTGTGGGGGCCACGGCCTGTGGGGCAAGTCACAGCAGCCAGCAGGGCTGGC
>NW_008238321.1:4435664-4456645 GCF_000691975.1 Corvus brachyrhynchos
GCCGGGGGGGCAAGGCCCCACCACCGAGCGGGGCTGGCAGGAGGCAGGTCACGGCCAGCGTTGTCCTGTTTTGGCTCCCACTCATGGGGTGTTGGTGCTGCTGGGGGGGGCAAGAGAAATGGAGCCAAGAAGTGCAGCTGCTACAATGATTTATTGTTTAGTGCTGTGGGTTGCAGGGTTCAGCTCAGGACAGTCACATCGTTCAGGTACAGAGACACTGATGGACAGAGACGCATTTGGGAGGCAGTGACAGCACAGCAAATAAGGTTCAGAACAGACCAACTCTCCATTACCAGTCTCTGAACCAGAAAGTACCAGCTTTTCCAGAATAATGAATCACTCAGTCTGTGTAAAAAATTAAATATAATTTATGCTTTGCTAATTGAAACCAAATACAAAATTCAATTTCCTGTGTATTCTAATGCTGACATTTGAATAGTTTTTAAAAAAAGTGTTATTAACCTGACTCTCATTTGGCAGGCCACTTTCTGGCCAGATAGAAAATAATCCCCCCCATCCAGCCCCAGCTGCAGTGGGGCATCCACAGGGCGCATTTCCAAAGAACAAAACAAAATAACACCACCCATGCCCCCAGCCCATCCCAGGGTGACTGGCATGTCCCTGCTCCCTTCCAGCACTGCAGTGCTGGTAGCTGCACCTGGGAGAGAAGGGTTGGGGGGCTGGAGGGTCCTGTCCCACCATGCTGAAGTGGTTGGTGTCCATGGAGCAGGCACTCAGGGCAGAGGAGCAGGGTCTCACCTCCCAGTGGGCACCCATCAGCTCCTGCCGAGCTGGAGATGGCATCTGGTATAAAAAATAAACCTCTGAATATATGGCAGAAGTAACAGAAGTGAGCGTGGGAGGCAGGCGGGAAGGGCACAGCGAGCGCGCCCAGGAACCATCATCCCCCAGAGCTGAGCCCCTCCCAGAGCCACCAGCCCCAGCACCTCTGCTCAGCACCAGCAGGGCCAGCCCGACACCACACTGGGCATGCACCACTCTGGAGACAGGCAGAGATTCCTAGATATCCCTCTGGTGAGGAGGACACTGGGCCTAGAGCCCCCTGTACTCCATTGAGCATCTTGCACCAAATCCAAATTATGCAACAGGTTTCATTTAGGACCTGTTCTGATATTTTAATAATGTGTGAAACACGGTAAGATTATTCCTATTATATACTTCCAATTTTCCTGTGGTAATTCGGGAGTTTGTGGGTTTGTGAAAACTGTGAAATGGCAGGAGCTGTTTTTAAATCTGACCAGGCTGATGGGAACTGATGTGACATCAGCAGGCACCTCGCAGCGCCCCTCCAGCATGGGCCACGCAGTAAATGGTCCAAATGGCTTCAGCTCTTCTCATCCAATCCAAGGCACTGGCACCATTTCACGGCGTAATGAGCCGCACAACAGGCCCTGGAACCCCGAGCAGGGTCAGCGTGTCACCCAGTGAATGCAACGGTGATTTCATCTGGTTAGCTGGAGCTGCAGGGAGTTCTTTCACCTTCATCAGAACCAAGTCCTGGTCCTTCCGCAGCAATCCCATTCTGCACCTCTGCTGGGGACCTGCCCAATGGGAGGGACCCTCATGTGGCTTCACCCCAAGCTGGAGGTAATGTCAGCCCTCATCAGAGCAAAGAGAGCTGCCAGCAGTATCCGAGTGCCCTCAGGAATCCCCGTGCGAGGGACCATTTCAGCAGCTCTGCGTTTCACCTTTGCTCCCTCTTCTGCCTGGTTTCCCCCAGCAGTGGTGGTGGAACTGTGCAGTTGTGTGAAAGCGCTGCTCCTGTTCTCTGCTGGGCCCAGCAAACAGCTCTCATGACACTGGGGGATCGAGTGGGGATACAGGTTTATTCTACAGTTTCTACCAGGATTTGCAAATTTGGGTGACTGGGCCGTTTCCACTAGAAAGCACAGGTTTTGTGTGCTGAGCAGTGCTCGCCCTGGGAGTTGCTTTTTTGTAATTCTGAAGTAAGATGAAGGGGGCTTCCCTGTTCTGCGACCCCAGCTGTCCACAGCAAGCAGCAGGGATCGCGTTTTCAAGGTGCAAATGAATGGCAGTGCCAGGGGTCCTGACTGTCAGACCCTGTGCTGGGGCTGTCTGCAGGCCTCCACCCTGCAGCCACCCCTTCCGTCCCCACTGGCAACACCTGGCTCCAAACCATGGAGCAGGGCATGGCACAGCCTGGCCAGGAGGTGCTGTGTGGACGTGTGGTACCAGACTGTGCCTTGGCAGCCTGGCAGGGTAGTGGGAGCCTGGCTCACTCCTGGGGAGCCTGGGAATGTTCTTTCAGCTTCCAGGAGGGTGGGGACCTGGGGACCCAGTTCTGATCTCACTGAGCATCTCAGCAAAGAAGGAACAACTCTCTTCCAACAGGTGAGGTGCACCCATCAGTTGGAGGAGAATTCAGGCCAGGTGTCTGTGGCACTTGGTAAATTCTAGTTTTAGTGCAACAAGTAATTGAAACGTCTGGTGCAAATGAAGTTCCTGTACATAGTTCCTTTGCAGCATTAACTGGCTTTATTCCTTCCACACACAAAGTCCAGTGTGCGCGTGACTGCACATGGCCTGAATTTACCAGACCTGATGCTGCTGTTTGGGCAAAACTAAAGTGCAGGGCAGGAGAAATTAAATCTATGGGTTTGTCCCAGTGCTGGGTTTTGGGAACCACCCTCTCGCCCAGCTTGCCATGGCAGGAGGTCTGGTCCTGCCTGCCTGGCTTCAAGGGGGACACCAGCAGCAAAACGTTGACACAAAGCGCTCCATCACCCTGAGGAGCCCTGCTCCCTCTGCCTCCCCCTCCTCCCACCTGCCCCTGACCCCCAGCGTCGTGGCAGGGAGAACCAAGTGCAGCCCGAGGTGACAGGCCACTACAGTTCCAGAACTGGACATGTGGGGTGACTTCTGCTGCAGCCCTGACAAGACAAGAGCCTGTTACACACAGGGCTGAGCCTCTGGCCCCAAAAGAGTTTTGGGTCTCAAATGATGATTCACATCCCAAAAACAAAAAAGATTTTTTCCTGATTTTGTGGTTCTACTTATCACTTTCTTCCTGCTCCCACTGGAAATCTTGGCCTGTCATTTGGTAAAACATGACATTGAAGGGTTTGTAGAACTTCCGCAGTCTGTGGATGACGTCTGGGTCTATTTTGGGGTGAGTTCGACCTTTGGACTTGCCCAAACACCGGGGAGCACTGCTGTCCTCTGGCTTCTTTAGACAGGGAAACCCCTTTGTTTTATTAAAATAAAAATGCTTCTCTGTCACAATCCTCTTGAGGCCTAAGAAGTCCTGGACCTTGGCCATTTCCCCAGCTGGGTCAGTGATGAGCCTCTCACCACTGACAAACAGGATCTGGGAGAGGGGGAAGTACTGGAGCCAGTTTTCCAAGTGCAGGGCATAAATCCCAATGCGGATTGCACTCCAGGAGGCATCAATCAGCCCCAGAGTCCGGTTCTTGAAGGCCAGCACCTCAAAGGTGGGGATCTCTGGCTTCTTGGACAGAGTCTGTGTGTAGTCCGAGATGGCGCGGGTGACGGGGTTGCGCACCACCACGATCAGCTTCGTGTCCTTGGCCATGGAGTGAATGCGCCGCGGGGCCTCATTGGTCACAAAGTAGCTGGGGGTCTTCTCCATGGTGATCTGGCCATCCAGCGTCTTGGGCATCACATTCCTGCGCAGAAGCAGAGGAGGTGGTTAGCGAGGGGCCAGGCAGGGGTGGGCACCTTGTGCAGGTGTTGGTGGGACATGCAGGAGGAGGGACGCTGTCACTCCTGTGTGACCCCCAGACCCAAGTCTTTCTGGCTTTGTTTCTTCTCAGCCCCTGGCCATGGTGGGCACCTAAAATGTAAAGTCAGCCTTGGTGACACATTATGCAGACAGTTTGCCATAGGCATATGTAGACCAAAGCTAATTGACACTAAACCTGCACAATACCTGCCTGTTCAGAAGCCATCTGCTCCCATTTGCTCAATTAAGCCTATTCACTCCAGAGCCGTGTACAGAGCAGTGCAGTTCGGATTATACAGGACCTTTTTGTTATGATGACATGCTTTTAAATGTCTCAGCTAATAAAACTTAATACAGAATAAGATCCCTTGCTTCTAGTACAATAATTAAATTTATTTACTATCTTGTGTGTGAGAAAGAATGACTTTTCTTTTATCTCTAATTCACATGCTCTGTCAATAATTAATTGCTGCTGGGTTTTGAGCTTCCTGTGCAAGCACTTTATTAGCCAAAAGGAATTTGCCTGCTGGATAAATTAGCATGTAGCAAGATTTTCCTGGATAGCACATTACCATACTATAAAATGAAACTGCAGTAAGATAGCAGTTATGTCTAAGAAAATGAAAAGGTAAATTCTTGTCCCAGTGCCACCAGTTAAGGATTATCATAGCCAGCCAGAGGGTTTTAAGTGACCACAGAATCACAGAATAAGCTGAGTTGGAAGGGACCCACAAGACGTCCCCTGCAAAAGCATCACAGCCTCACTCACACCTGTTGTGCTGCCAGGTGGCACTGGGGCTGGAGGCTGTGCCACAGCCAGGGACCTGCCTGCTGCCCGCACCCACCCGCACCACAGCCCTGCCTGTGGGCAGCCCCAGCCCTGCCACAGTGCCAAGGAGGAGGAAACGGGGTCGCTGCTCCGGGGAAGCACTCACGGCACTGGGCAGGTCTCCTGTGTCAGACATAGAGCACGGTGATGCCCATGGTCTTGCAGGATTATCCCTTTGTATTGCAACTACTTTTAGTACAAACATATGGTGAGGAAATAACGTGAATAGGCTGGAAATGGCTCTGTGAAAGCACCTTGGGCAGCGACAGCCACAGTAACACTGACGTCAAACTGCTGGGCCCCAGGAAGGCCCATTTCAGGAATCACACAGCTGAAGCCTGGAGCAGAATCAGCTGATAGGCATAGCCCACTAGATGTGCCTGTCAATGTCACCTCCTATTTGTGACTTCTAAAGGCATCAACTGGCTTTAATGCCCCTGTAATTTGTGTATTCACTGCTGGTGCCACCAAGCCCACCAGGCTTGTTCTGCTGAGGTGCTTTTTGGGGTGGTGAGGGGCCTCCTGCCAAGGCAAGAGTGAGGGTGGGTTGGTGCTGCCACAGGGCTGCCCCTGTCCTCAGCATTTTAGGTGAAGAGGCTGGTGGTTCCTGTGGCTGCCCCTCTCCTGCTGCAGAACCTTTCCTGTTGAACAGTCTGTCTGAGTACCAGCAATGCAGCCTGCAGGGCTGCAGGACTCCAGCTCCCTGTCCATGCTTGTGGCCAGGCTCTATAGGGAAGCCCATCCCTCTGACATCAGGTCCCACTGGAGCTGCCTTCCCAAAGGCAAGGCAGAAGAGGCTGGTGGTTCCTGTGGCTGCCCCTCTCCTGCTGCAGAACCTTTCCTGTTGAACAGTCTGTCTGAGTACCAGCAATGCAGCCTGCAGGGCTGCAGGACTCCAGCTCCCTGTCCATGCTTGTGGCCAGGCTCTATAGGGAAGCCCATCCCTCTGACATCAGGTCCCACTGGAGCTGCCTTCCCAAAGGCAAGGCACCTGCAATCCCATCTTCTGCCCAGAGCACTATGGCGCTTTATCCATGCCCTGCATCAGCCACTTGAGTAGCAGTGACATGAAGGGAGCAAGGATTAGTCAGAATGATGCATCTCAAGCTATTTTTTCCTTTAAGAAAACCCTGAACAAATTAAGAGGGATAGGAACACTTGGGGGCTTCAGAGTTCCCATAAGCAAGGCACCTGCAATCCCATCTTCTGCCCAGAGCGCTATGGCGCTTTATCCATGCCCTGCATCAGCCACTTGAGTAGCAGTGACATGAAGGGAGCAAGGATTAGTCAGAATGATGCATCTCAAGCTATTTTTTCCTTTAAGAAAACCCTGAACAAATTAAGAGGGATAGGAACACTTGGGGGCTTCAGATGCTGCAGAATTACAGACCAGCTTCCCTGGAGAATCCAGCACCCAGATTTAACAGCCCTGTGGGAAGGAAGCAGCTTTTATGGCTATGTACATCACAGCAAGCCCCACAGTATGATCAGAGATGAACCCCTGGGTGCCCACTGCTGTATTATGGGGGGGGGTGGGCTGCCACCAGCAGCGCTGCTCCGTGCCCACTCTCACAGCCCATGGCCATCAGCTGGTAGTGGAGGATGGGGAGCAACCCACCTGCAGCAAGGACAAGAGCCATGATGGTGTCTGTTCCCCACAGCAGCACCAGATGCCCCAGGGCATTTGGTTTATATAAAACAAACACGCTGGGGGTTTATAAAAGAAGCATGAACATGTTAATTACAACTGCCCCTTCAGATGATGTTACCACAATAAACAGGAGCCAAGAAATTGCAGAGCTAATAATCTGGATGTGTTGCCACATTTAAGGACTGTGTTTTTAACTCCGTGCACATTAAAGACAAAGAGATGGATGGGCTGGCCCTGAGGAGAGAAAATGGGGAAGCAGTGATCAAGGAAAAGAGGAGGAGAAGCAGATTCAGCTTTTTCTGTACAGTTTTAGGGATAAAGCTGGAAGCCACAGTGTGTCCTCAAGACACCCTAGCCCTGCAGAGCCCCGAACAACTGTGGCTCTGGGACAGCTCTGGGACGTACATACAGAAAGGCTTTACCCCAAACTCTGCTGTGTTTCAGAGTCTCTCCCCATGTGCTGCCCTACCAGGGCAGGAGCCAAGCTACGTTGTGCAGGTGAAGGAGGCTCGAGCCTGCAGCCCTAGGGCCAGGTGCCCTGCATGCAGCCAGTGGCCCTGCAGAGCCCCGAACACCTGTGGCTCTGGGACAGCTCTGGGACATACATACAGAAAGGCTTTACCCCAAACTCTGCTGTGTTTCAGAGTCTCTCCCCATGTGCTGCCCTACCAGGGCAGGAGCCAAGCTACGTTGTGCAGGTGAAGGAGGCTCGAGCCTGCAGCCCTAGGGCCAGGTGCCCTGCATGCAGCCAGTGGCACGCGATAACTGCTGCCAAACAAAGAGTGGCACACGGCACTGCTGGCTCCTGCTGCTGGGAATAACAAGGGTGTTAAAGCTGGAGCAACCGAGCCTCTGGCACGGCAGGGATGCTCCTCAGAGCAGTTAAACTGCACAGAGCTGCTGCCATGTGCTCTGCCCTAATTGTGCGTGTGCCGACGGAATTCTAACCAGCTCTGTGTGTGCAGGCAGAGTGACGCTCCGCATCGCTCTCCTGCAGTGGCTGATGCAGAGCAGTTTGCAGCATGGGGCTTTGCTCCTGGAGGGAGCACACAGGCTTTGGAACACATTTTGGCTTTCCTTGCAGTGTTTGTGTCCCTTTTGAGGGCAGGCTGGCTGCTGAAGAGGCATGGCCACACAGTGACTGCACCTGATGTGGCTCCACAGGGCAGTGCAGGAGGTGAAGTGTTGGAACGGGATGTGTCTACTCCTGTCTCTGCCACTGGTGTCTCCCCACCTGCATCTCTTCTCTCTCCGTCACTGCTCACCCGAAAAAGAGGAGCAATGACAACAAGCCACTGGCAGGAGCTCCACTGACACAGGCATGAACAAAGCTTCTGCTCCCTTACGGGACGGGCATCATCCCCTTGTGCTTGTGGGTGCAGCATCACTACCCTGTGCAATGCCAAAACTAAACTGTCATGCTGGGCTTGGACCCAGGAATTACCTCGTCCTCCAAGCAGATGATCCAATATATATTACTGAGTACTTGCTTTGGCTTTTGATATTTCTCTCCTTTCCTGTTCATTCTCCAGTGCTGTGCCCAGAGGCTGGGGAGAGCCAGACTGCTCCGTGCACCCCCAGCACCCCCGAGCTGCACAGGGGCTTGGTGCTGTCACTCCTTCAGGTTTCTGTTCTGTGCATGGAAGGCCCCCAGCCACTGTGGGCGGCAGGCAGGACAGCTGGCTCCTGCCTGCCCTGGCTTGGAGCAGAGGCCAGCTCTAAGCCCTCATTGGGAAAATGTGCTGTAGTAATTGTTCTTAACTGCTGGCTTCAAACAAGCTCTTTATTTTCAAAGGATACATTTTATAAATTTGTGAATTTGCATGTTGCCAAAATCCCCTTGTGGTTTATTTAAATCCAGATTATCTTGTTTATTCCTTCAGTCACAGCTGTCATTTATCTCTGTGTAGGCAGCTTTTTCACGATGTTGCAGGTTTCCTGCAATCCTACTCAAAAGGAGTCTTTGTTAACTGTATTTTCATGTTCTCAACAAGAGAAAAAAGTTCATAGCAACTCCCAGGGCTTGGGGAATCGCAGAGGAAGACACGGATTTGCACGGCTGCCATGGAAAGAGGAAATGGCCAGGTGCTGCAAGTGTCACCTGCCCACAGAGCTCCTCTCTCCTGCTCCTCGGGGCGGAGCAAACAGCTGCTTTTGTCTTCTGGAAAGATAAACATGAATCCTTTTTCTTTTTATTATTAACACATTCTGGTATAATTGCTTGAGCTGTCAGCTGTGACCTGCCAGTAATTCAGCAGGCGTGGGACTTTCAAGGGGAGAGCGGCATTGCAACTGAGCCCACAGTACGAATTAAAAGCAGAACCCATTTGCTATAAGCCCCCGAGTCAAATCTCTTGTTGAATTTGTTCAAACATAAATTTACAGCTGAATTTACATAGGTTTAATGTTTTATAATCTTTTCAGTCTGTGAATCTATATTCAAGAGTGAGTGCATTAGCTCAGAAATATTGTGCTTAACGCTGAAAATAATTTTAATCTCTCCAAAGTCCAATCCTTTGCACATCACTAAACCTCAGAAGCCAATCCCTTCTAATAAGAGACACAAAACTTGCATCTGTCGCTGCCTAATAGATTCACATTGCTCTAATTCAAGCGGCTCACATATGTCTGTTAAAAAACACTAAACGCAAATTATAAAGCCCTTTCAGAAAAGTGGGTGCCAGTTCAGACTGGAGGCCAAAGGAACAAAAACCATCCCCAGGAGACTCACTGGAAGAGTTTAATGGTTAAGAATCTGGTGGCTGGGAGAAGGGGGTGAACCACCCCTCTCTGTGACTTGTCTTCTGCTTTTGCAGGGCTTTTAACTCTGAATTAGTGGCTGTCTGTACCGCTGGTCTCCCTCTCCAAGACAAGGAGCTTTCCCTCTTCCCAGAGTTTCCAAAGCCATTCACTGTCCATACAGAACACTCTCGTGAGGGGCAGTCTGGGATTGCAAGGACACCTCCTTGCTCTGTGCCAGCCATGTCCCTGCTGAGTTTCTCCCCAGTGTCCCCCAGGCCGTGCAGGCTGTGGGAGCCCAGGATGCTATAGCTGGAGTGGAGGCAGCCCCGGACCCCAGTGCAGCCGGGGAATAAGAAGCAGCTGGGGCTTGGGATTGTCTCAGTGCCCCTCAGCAGGGCCAGCCATTCTCCCAGTGCTGCCAGGGTTGCCTGGAGCCGTCCATCCAGCTGTCCGCAACATTGGCCGGATGGAGCGCGGTCCTGGGTTGCCATACCAACGCAGGTGCTAACGCGTGTTGACTAACTGAGAGCTGATCTGATCAAAGAATGGCAGCTTGGAGTTGCCATGGCAACCGAGATGCCAAATTGGAAATGGCGTCAATAGCAAAGGTATCCGAGAGGTGGCAAGTGCGTGCAGATGCAGTGCCTGGCAGGGGCTGCGAGCACCCCAGTGGGTACCTACCTACACAGGCTGCCCGTGGCTCCTGCTCCTGGGCTGGTGGGACTACTCAGGGCACCCCACGGGACTCGGCTGCATCTCAGGTGCCACCCCCAGGACCTCCATTTCAAGGGGCACAGCTCCCCTGCTCCCTCCTTCCCTGTCCCCATCTGCTGTCACGGCAGCCGTGCCGAGGGGTCGGTGCTGCTCACTGCAGCAATCCTCAAAGGACTTGGCTCTGCAGCCCAGGGGCTCAGGGCACATGCCTGGAGGGAGGATGCCACTCAGGAGCACCATTTGAGCCACGCTTCCAGACTCTGAGGAAAATGCCTCTGGAGCACAATCTATTTCTAATGTGATTTTTCATATTATCGCCTAGTCTAGAGTCCAACAATCACAATGAAAGGGCTTCTGTGTCTCCACAAAATGCAAAATCTTTATCGGCTCATTGGCATGTGCTTAAGTTGGCCTGGATAAGAAGTTACTCCTGAGAACCTGCTATTGATTCTGTCAAGGATTCAAAGGTTTTATAGGCATCGCTCAAGATCTCTTTAGTACTTGTACCTTCTTAATGGCTCTCATCACCGATAGAACTGGAAACAACCCCCAGCACCCCGGGAAGCAGCTGTCTCTGTGCCAGGAGTCAGAGCCACGCTGCTGTCCAGGAGTGTGGCTGCCCTCCAGACGGCCGGGCAAGCCTCCTGGGCACCCTGAGGGGACAGCCCTTCCGTGGCTCCCTCGGTGTCTTTTAGGAGGTGGGGCACATACCGGGGCTAGAGAAAGGTGGGGGGGGGGACTGAACCCAGGAAGTCTCCTCTCCTCCTACCACTATGCAACAAAATCAGTGGGCAGGTGGCTGAGTAGCAGACAAAAATACAAATATGCTCTGATTTCACTGGGACCATCTGGCTCAGGCATGATAGGTGGGTAGGAATGCTATAATCATGGAGCAGAGTACTAAGCTGATCCATTAAAGTCTTTTAGCAGAAGCAACCATGGAACCTGTATTAATTCAGCAATGCTTTGTGAACAGACATCACAAGGTTAGATCCATTCAGCTGCAATTAAAACCAGCCCTCACTGATCAGGCTAGCTGGGAGAGCTGCTGCAGCATCGTGCTCCCCAAGGCTCTCATGAGTATAGACTGTTGATACTGGCACAATGTAATCTGAAATTACGATCCTAATGCTAAATCTTGCTTTCTTCTGTTCTTTCCTCAAGTGGATCTCCTCTGGGACATGGCTGCTGCCTTGTGCCAAAATCCCTTGCCTGTCTGAGCACACAGCTCTCACAGAAATTGGATAGGCTCAGGTTAGCGCTGTGGGGTTCCTGATGGGGAAGTGCATGATGCACTTCCCGATGGGGACTGCCCTTCCCCACCACCCTCCTTGCCAGCAGCTGCAGGATGTACAGGGGTATGCTGGCTCCTGCACTTGGAGAGCTCCTGGCAAGGCTGCGAGCACTCGGCACATCTGTGTCAGCACACAGCACCTCAGGTGTCACAAACACCCCAGCACCATTTGGCTTTGGCTGTGCAAAGGAACCTCAGCTCTGTGGATGGAGATGTGTATTCAGTGTGACATTGTTTGACCAGGGATAAATATGGCGTGATCTCTCCAATTTTAGTGCAAGATTTATTGTTGGTCAGCAGATAGCCATGAGACAGGTTGTGAAAAAGGCTGGAAATGCATATTTCTAATCCCTCTGCTGTCAAAATTATTTTGACTAAGTCTCACTACCATTCTCTACAGAAGCACGATGATCCTATTCACTGGGAATCTCTTAGTATCGTCTACCAGATTTAATTACTATATTAGTCACAGTTATAGCAAAGCAGCCCCAGTCTGAGCCTCTCGCACAGCACTGGAATGAGGACTCCTGGGCAGGCAGGGGTGAGTCCTGCCTCCTCTTACTGAGGATGTTCAAGACAAGGTAGTCTGCTCCCAGTCCAGATTTCCCTTCAACACAGGAGTTCAAGTCCCCGGAGTGCCAGTTCACTCACTTTCCACTGGTTTTTGCCTACTTCATGCCAGTCCTCATGCCAGCTATAGGGCAGAGCTGCATGAAATGCTGATGCATATGCAACCTCTGCTTGCAGGACAGAAACCCTCTCTGAAATGTGCAATCCAGTGCCCCTTGCTGGCAGCAGTCATCGCACACCTTCCCCTCCCACCCCCTTGGGACTCCTGATCTGAGTTCAATCCTAACACGCAGCAGGACAAGCCCCCAGCACCAGCCGTGTTCCTCCTGCCCCAAGCAGAGCAACAGGAGCCCACGCGGACACCCGTGCAGGAATGTTCCCACCCAGGAGTGCTCCCACCCAGCTCAGCCTTGACGGTTGCTAAGTGATGCCTGTGGAAGCTTCAAGTCTGTCAATAATAGATGCTGTTGGTATTGCAGGCTGCGGTTCCTGGAACAGCCAGTTGGATGTGGGAAAGCTACAGCTGCTGGGGAGAGCTCTGTGCACACCATGCAGCTGACACCTAACACTTATCAGACCCAACTGGGTGGTTCAAACCACTCCAGTTTCCCAAAGATGGGAGGGGCCCTTCCCAAAGAAGGCCAGGAAAATAAAATATTCAAATATAGTGGTTTGGAGCTGCATATCCTGAGGAGTCCTTTTTCATCTTCTGGAAAATTTAATTCTATCAGGAAAAACACCCTTGCAATAATGGCTGCCTAAGTGAAAGCACCACGGCTGTATCATACTAAAAGCTTTTCAGGGAAAAGAGTAAATAAATTCCATTCTTCAGATGTATCTGGATGTTATCCTAACATAGTGCCAGAGTAATAGGTAAGCCATCAACAGCTAAAAGGCTGGGAATTGTTATGGAGGAGCAATACTGCCAAATAGGCTGAAAACAGCAGTAATCGTTCACATCCTGCGCTGAGCTCCAGCACTGCTGGCAGCCGGGGATGGGAGAGGGACTCCTGCCCTCCTGCCAGAGGGACCAGCATAAAAAGGCTGAACACAAAACCACCATCAAGGCTGCCACAGGAGCCCCAGGCTGGTCAGTGGTAGCCAGGAGCATGACCCTTTGTGTCTTCACACCTGCAGTTACCTGTTCCTTTTCTAGTTGTCAATGAGATGGATCCATGCAAGCCATCAGTGCTGCGGGCAGAGCAGCTGAAGGGGCAGGTGGGGAGGTGACAGGTTCTCAGCAGTTGCTGGAGGTAGCAAAGCCAGTTCCAAATCCCTCCACAGAGACACTGAGTGGCAAGATCTTCCCAGCTGCACTAGCCTTGCAGATGTCCAAAGCACAGTATCCCACTGTTTAATCTACAGTGGACCAGTGTTTGCATCGAGCCTCTGGAGCCCAGCAGATGCCCTGGGCAGAGCCCCAGTGCTCCCCTTGCTATTGCAGGCAGCCATGAACACCACTGCCCCAGCCCCTTCTCTGCCTCCTCCCAATGCAAGTGGGAACCACCTCAGTCCCAGTATCAGACAAGTCCTGCGGTGGCCAAAACATCTCCCAAAGCAACTGTCAAGGACTACACAGATCCAAGACTCCTCCATTCCCACTCCAGAGCTGCTCCTCTGCCCCTGGAAGGAGTGATGCCAGCCAGGCTGCTGCTGAGGGCACAGCTATTTATTATTTGCTTCTGTTGGTTATTTTGGGGTTTAAGTTCATTTATTATGTATGCGAGAATGGTAATACACTGGCATCTGAATGTCTTTTAGGCATACAATATCCTTATTATTCAAAGTGGTTTTTCCTCCATAATTGAATGGTTTACCTTATTATTACACTATGTTAATGACCCAGCATTTCCATTTTCCTATAGGATGCTTAATTGTAAGCAAAGTGCAATCAGAATCAGAGATGCCATCTGTAATTGACAGCATCATAATAACAGCGAGAATTGCAGGAACGAAGTACCAAAATAAATAACAGTGGGGAGAAAGCCCGCTCTGAAAACCCCAGGAAGCTGCTCTGGGCTGGGACAGAGCCCGCCCACACAGGATCCTCTCCCCAAACTCTTGACAGTTTGGGCATTAACAGAGATAGAGTGCTATTGATATCAGTTTGTACATTTAATCAGTTTTTTTGCAGTTTTCAGCGAGATGTGAACTATATCCCTGTCCAAGGCATTTGGTTCAAATCAGCTGAGACAGAGAATAATCAAGATTTATGATTCTCATTCTGACTCGGATCACACAGTCAGTGCAAACGGTACAGCAGAGCTTCCTCCCTGAGCCCCAGTGACATCCCTCTGCTTGCCCTCACACAGTGATTTAATGTCCATCCCAGGGACTGTCACGATGCTGCTGCAGCTCCAGATAATGGTGACTCCGGGTCCCCTCCACTATCCCCAGGGGTGGCACTGGAGGGGCACTGCAACCCAGCTTGGGGCTGGTTGGCAGAGATCAGTAAAACAGCACTTTGCAAAATAAAAGGGAATTCATCTTCCTGTGCCTCCCAGCACAGCTTAGAGCAGCCTGGAGCAGGAGCAGCCTGTGGCATGACCTCTCTTACCCAGAGCATCCCTGCTGGGGAAGCACACCATGGGTTCTCACAGGTGAATCGCACCTATCCCAGCAAGAGTCTAGGGCCCAGGAGGAAAGTGAGCACTGGGACTGCACAGGGAAGGGCCAGGGATGGCTCAGGAGGCAGCTCCCAGCAGCAGCAAGGGCCATCAGCACATCCTGCAGGCAGTTCCATTTCCAGGGGCTCGTCACCAGCCCAGGGAGCCAGAGGTCTCCAAGAGCTCAGCTGGGAAGTGAATGTTTAGATAAAAATTAAATGATCCAAAACCAACTCTAATAAAACCAGCCAGATGATGGGAACAGAGCAATGGTGAGGCTATTTTCAAGCCATTTTGAAGGCAGCCATGCTGTGTGTTGTGGGCTGGCCAGGGAGTGCTGTTACTGGTTCCTGGGATGCTCTGGTGGGCTCCTGCCCAGACATCTGCTCCCATCAGTACAAGATGGATGTGAGCCCAGGCAGTCCAGCCACAACTACGGAGGAGGGTCCTGGCACATCCACATGCTACATCCACACTGCCTGGCAAATCTGGGAGTTCCCCTCTCTCTGGGCAGTACAGCCCCGGCAGCTAAGCCCATAAACCCCGTATCGTGTGTGGTTCATGGAAAGAGAGTGCTGTGATCCTGGTGCCGAGAACTCAGCAGTGGATCCATCCAGGAATGGGGTGATGGGAGCTCCATCTTGATAGAGGGCTGGGACAAGGAGCGTGGGCTCTTCTTGCTTCCTGCCCTGCTCGTAATGAAGGCAGACGCACGCCAGCCACGGAGGGCTGCGGCGCTGGTACTCGCAGTGCTGAAGCGATGCTGCCCGTACAGGGGGCCTGTCATGTTCTGTTTCATCAGGGTTTGCTGAGCCACCTCTCCCCACACCCTGTGTGCAGCACCATGCAGGGTTAGCCAGGGCTCTCTGCTAATTCACACATGCAGCGTAACATCCAAGTGAGTGAAAAAACAGACCGATGCCACTCCAGTCAATAGAGTAAACAATTCCTGGTTTGGATAAACAGAATTACTAGTGCTGAAGAGCTCTGGGCAGCACTGCTCAGTCTGATTAGTGTAAATGCTAAACACAAACCAATTAACACTCTCTAAGTCTGCTTATCTCATGTCACTTAGTGCTAAAATAAAGGCTAACACTAAATACACACATTGATTTAGCCATTAAATCTAACATCACTCAAAACAGTTCATTATATCACCAAGAAACAAACAAAGGCACCTGAATTTTCAGAAGGTGCTGCATTATGAGCAATGACTCAATTGCTCCATCCAGCACTAGGGTGTCACTGCTCATACTGAGAACAGACTGATAACAGCTTCACCCAAAAATCAAACCTGGGCCGCAGGTAGAGGTGACAGGTGACATCCCTGCAACACCTCAGGCAGTGCTGCTGTGGAAGCACTTGGGGCTGGCCTGGTGCTGTGCCACCAGCTTACAGTGCCTGCGTACAAACGTCACCATCACTAAGAACACAATTGCTTGGCTGGTGCCAGCCACAAGTCCCAGTCATCCATCAGCCCTGCTAAGGAAGAGGAAACGCTCACCACAGTCCCAGCAAACCCCAGCAGCTACCAGTGCACTTTTTGAGAGCACAACCAGCACTTCAGGGACCCACCTTAGTCCCTGAAGAACCAAAGCTATTTTGGGTTTGATTTGGGCTTTATATACCTCTTCTACTAGAAATTATTGAAAGCTGGTGTGTGGGAAGCTGATGATAGGATAGCCTGTCTGGGGGTATCCTGCCCTAACAAGCACCGGGAGCATACAGGGAAGGATGTGGGGATGTTAGTAGGCAATGTGAGATGTTTACATTCCTAATTACAAGGGCTAATTCTTTGCTTTGGCCAGGTATCCCTTCTGCAGACAAGGTTAATGGGATGTGAGAGGCCACAGCTGCCACAGCACCAAGTGAGGAGAACAGGCAAGAGACAGCAGCATTAATCAGCAAGGAGCCATGCAAAAATGGTTATCTCAAGCTGTTTGGAGGCACAGAGTAAAAATAAATCTCCCTGAGTTTAATATTCTGCCAGTCAGCTCCTTTTTGTAGGTGGAATCTATTAAAAATTATCTTTCTGTTAAAATGCTAAAGTATTTCTGACATTTAACAGCTTGCTTCGAGCAAAAAGGTGCAATAAATACATAGGAGAGCTAATTGGCACCAGAACACCCAACATCCACCCAGCACGAGCAAGCACTGCTGTGTCAGTTCCTGATGCCTTCAGCAGACCCCAGCATCTCCCCTGAGTATGGTGCCCCTGCTCCCATGTGCCCTGCTCAGCTGGGGGAACTGGGAGGTTCCCACCATCATCCAGCAACTGCAGATGGAGTGGTCGGAGCCGACGGTCTGGGGCACATGTGCTGCAATCTGGTCCTACCCAAGTCTCCACTTTGAGGTACTTGGTTGCTGCAAGATGCAGAAGGAGCTGCTTGGCAATGTGGTCTCAATAAAAATTAATGCTTTAACAAGAAGCCAAACAGCTACAGCTAATGTTCTTCTGAATGAGATCTAAATTTTATTCATAAGCATCAGTGTCAGGACTAAAATAACAGTTTTATGGACACTATGAGCATAAACAGCTCTGCTGATTCAAAAACAGAAACTGCACTTCTGAATGAATCGTGTTCATTTGGAACAAAAGCACTGTTCCAAATACATGCCTCAAATAAAAGAGGAAGCCAGAGAGTGTTCTCCTGGTGAGCCTGCTTCCAAGGAATGCACTGCAGAGGGGAAGGGAGACGAGGGGGACAGTGATTGGGAATGTGCTAGGGAGAAGGAGCAGGGCTCATTCAGGGACTGCCTGGGACGTAGCTGGAGATTGGGTGGGACGGTGTTTCCACCTCATCTGCATGTGGAAAAGTTACAGGTGAGAAAGAAGAGTGCTACACTCCTGCAGAAATCCCTGCTGAGCTCCAGCATTCAGGACTAGATGGCTCTGGCAAATGGTTGAAATGGCCTTTGTTTATTTGAGGTCAATGCCTTGGAAAAGGGGGAGAACTGTATGGCTAACAAGTGATTGACAAGAGATTTTTAGAAAAATATCTCTTGGAGCGTAACAGCTGGGTCACCGTAACAGGAGCGTGGGCTCAGACAGACAGAGTCAGGTAGTCTGCAGTGTGGCACGCATGTGTGGGCAGTGCCATGACCACACTGGCCAGAGAGAAGAGTCCAGAGCATGGCTGAAATGGGGTTGGAAAACACACTGTATATTCAGTGAGGAGTTTGTTGTAGTGAAATAGTTGTAGTCTATTGTTTGCTACTGGAGCCTCTGGACAATTTGTTTACCTTACAAGGCCAATTAAGGGTCATGCAAGAGGGAAGCACCAGCTCCAGCATCCCCATTCCCACACCCCTTCTGCAAATGGGAACAGAACCAACAGGACTGAGCACTTCCAGTCGGCACTGAAACACCCCAGATATCATGATCCTTGTCCAGCCCTGAGAGCCCAGGCTCCTGGGATGAGGCAAGCCCAGTCCCCTGCACTGGGCAGCCCCCAGTCTCTCAACAGTCCTGTGAGCTCGGGGCATCTCTCTCCGGGAGAGCCCGGCTTTGCTGCTGCCGCACTTCCCAATAACTGGGGCAATATATCTGTGGCCACAAATGAAAGATCAATATTTATTTAACAGACACACTACCCTTTAGAGGCCCTTAATTGTAAATTAATCATCATTAACTGGCAGTAATTGAACACGCTGAAAGCTGTGATTGCAGCTATCCCCCATAGCAGGGCCCTGGCGCAGGTGCCAGCAGAGGGGAGTGGGATGGAGATGAGAAGCGGGACAGGGACCCACAGTAGGCCGTGCAGGGATGCAGAGGGACTTCTGCAGCCAGAGGTTTGCTCAGCCCATAGCAACCTAGCACTGGCAGGACAG
This sequence comes from Corvus brachyrhynchos, assembly GCF_000691975.1. NCBI lineage: Eukaryota > Metazoa > Chordata > Aves > Passeriformes > Corvidae > Corvus > Corvus brachyrhynchos. The sequence goes on from NW_008238321.1 coordinate 4,453,626, forward strand.
AGCTCTGTGGGCTGGGGACCCTCACAGAATGAGGGATGAACCCCAGAGCAGGCAAGAGCCTCTCTCCCTGCAGCAGCCCCACAGCCCTCAGCAGGACACACACTGGTGCTTTGGCCCCAGTCTCAGCTCCAGGCAGAAAGGCAGTGTGCTCCAGGCCAGACAAACTCCCCTGGCCTGTGTGTCCAGCACAGGGGGCTGAGAAGGGAAATGAGAGGGGTGACAGGCTCATCAAAGAGAAGGAAGACATGGCTCTGCTCTGCCTGCCCAGGGAAGCACCTGTCCAGTGCCCATCACATCCGCACAGAATTCTGATGCTGTTCATCTGCTCACTGCATGCTGCCTGCTGGAGGCACAGCTGGTGGCAGACTCTAAGCCCAGGGGATGCCTTCCCTTTGGGAGGGAGAAGCTACAGTTTGTGTCTTTCCAGATTTTACAGGAACACAGACCAGCAGTGCAAGCACCAGCTCTTCCTCCCTGGCTCTCAGATCCGTGGGGTATGAGCCTGCCCACAGGCCGCTGCCAGAGGGATCCAGCGGGACACAAGGAAATGCACAGCCACCCACACAAGTGTTTTGGAGAGCACTGCTTTTCAGACACCCTTGCACATTGGAGGGCTTTGGAGATATTGGTGTGCTCTCTAGTCTGGGGCTTTGGGCAGCTCTACCCTGTGTTTCTGGTGTCACAGTAATTAAGAAACAAAATCTAACGTTGTCCTTGGTGGGAATACAGGTGAGTATTCACTGAGGCACAGGCCTCAGGGCCAGCAGGCTGTGTGGGGCGACCTGGCAGAAGGAAATGCAAATTCTTTTTCTGTAAGGACGACAGTGGCACGAACGCTGACTTTATTAAAATGCAAAATTATTTCAGGGCCCTTTGTTTAGCTCAGAGCCTGGAGGTAATTTATGCACAAGGATGGAGCAGCGAGGGCTGTGCTAGCCTGCCTGGCGTTGCCAGCAGTTCTTGGCTGGTGCTCCTGGTGTGAAGGCTTTCCAACTCTGGAGGGAAGGTCTGAGAACCCACAGTCTCACTGCTTGTTCTTGCTGAAGAATTTTTCCTGTCCCCACAGCTCCTGTGTACAGCTGCTATGGATGGAGGCTTTAACACAGAGCCTAATTAAGTGCTCACTGATCAAGTCAGCTGGTCTTCTGTCCAGAGACATTCCCTCTCTGTCCGCCCTTCTCCTGCTGTCCTGACTGGACTGGGGCCCGGGGTCTGCTGCACCGAGATGCCGTCCCTGAAAGCTGGTGAGGGCATCCCCCTGTGCTTCCCCACGGCTCCTTTGGAAACAAGGCAGGACCACTGACACACTGAAGCCTGACCAAGGAACCTCCTGAGCCATGGGCAGTGAGGAGGGGCCCCACTCTCTGCCCCACCATGGCTGTGAGCCGCTCATGTGAACTGTGGCCACCAAACACGTCATCGCTGCTTCTCTGCCCCAGGTACCTTCAGGATGGGCAGTTCACTGACTTTGCAGTTCATGAATTCTCTTTAGATTTGGAGACTCACAAGGCAATCTGAGCTTCTGCAAATTCTGATCAAAACTTGGGGCTTAGCTGGCACTTCCACAGCTTTGGCCTCTGTATCAAAGGGATGCATGCAGGATTTGGCAGAAGAAATTCCAGAACCTGGCACAGACATGACAATTAGTTTCTTATGAATAAATACTGGAACTTGAAGGGATGAGTTTCAGAACTCCAGCATGGGTGGAGCTGTCCTGGTCCCATGGACAGCTGTGTGGGTCCTGCAAAGGTACAGGGAGAGCATGAAGCAGGGCTTTTCCACAACCAGCAAAAGGTTGGCAGAAGAGAGTCTCAAGGTCCCTGAACAGCAGCAACAAGCATAATTGCTCATCACCACAGTCCTGGGAGAGGGTCCAGCCACCACCGGTGGCTTGGTTGGAGTTGGCTGAAGGCTCAGACCACTGCATTTCAGAGGAACAGATTCAGCCAGGTGCTGGAGGGAAGCAGCACAGCCATGGGGCATGGAGGGATGCCAGGATCTGTCCTGGCAGCAGCTGGGGGCTGCTGCAGCAGCACAGGGTGCAGGGACCAATGCCAGGCACTTCACCTCTGCCGAGCATCACTGCAAAGGCAGAGGCTGCTGGAGCTTGTTGACAGGGAGGTTTGTTGAAATGAAACCTTTGCAGCAGGTTATGTGCTCTTGTTTTGAGGAGTTTAAACCATGTCCAAGATCAGGCTAGATTAAATCCTTGACTTCAACTACTGCCCAGGAAGCCTCATCTAGGCCAATTCATGTTTTCATCTGCATACTAATGCTGGGCTTTAATCAGGAAGGAAACCTTTCAGCACACTGCTTCAAAGGTAAATGTCTGCAGTGGAAGGGGGAAGAGGAAGCCCCTGCCAGCTTCTCTCCCCCTCTCCCGTGCTGCATACACCAGATTTGCTATATCTCAACTGACAGGACACGGGGGCTCTGCCGCCTAACCCCGTGAGCTGCATGGCTGGCATTAGGCTGTGCACTGCTGGGGCTGTGCTTGGGGAATATTACTGTGTTTGACACAAAGTCTGGCTTCATTGAGCCAGGTTTATCACCTGGTAAAGCTGCTGTGCCCAGACATCACAGGCAGAGCAGAGGGCCTGCTATTAACAGGGGAAGGAGCTGGGGAATAAATCCGGGACTTCTGCTTTTGTGCAGGTGGAGTGCAGATTTAGGTTGCAGAAGAAGATCTGTGCTGTCTGTGTGACTCCTAAATCCCACCCTGCCCCTCACACATCGATCCCGGCAGCTGGTCACAGCCCGCAGGTTGACAGGAGGAGGGATGGAGTGCTAGGAACGCAGGGAGACGAGAGCCAGGAGCCAGCCACCCTTCTGGAGGGAGAAACTATTCTTAGGTGGGTATTTGGAGGCAGTTCAGAGGAACCTGCCTTGTCACACTTTTAAATTCCTCTCTCTGCAGTGGCACAGTGACAGAAGCCTTCCCGTATGGTATCGTGGGAGGGAAAGCTTCCGCCTGCCACTGCCTGGCGCGGGCAGGCACAGCACGCGCTGGCGCCACACGC
>NW_008238321.1:4456814-4488183 GCF_000691975.1 Corvus brachyrhynchos
CGTGGTGCCCCTGCCAGCACGCGGGCTGGCACCCCCAAACTGCACTGGCTGCTCAGGGCAGTCACAACCCCCAACCGGGGCAGCACTAGAAGCAGGTTCCCCACACTGTGTGGGTTCCTGGCCACAGAGCACTGACTCATGGCACTCAAACACCCTGTCTCAACCCCCAAGTATCCCACTTCCCTAAACCTCTTCACTTCTCACTCCTTACATGGTGACCTCCTCGCTACACATGCCACCAATTCCGATGCAAAATAATCATGGTAATCCCCAACTCCTTTAGCGAACAGACAATGAAATCTCTGGCACTCACCAGCAGCAGGGCCCTGGCACCGTGACCACAAACATGACCTGCAGAGAGACTGGGCCGACGGCACTGGGAAAGCATGGCAGGGAAGGAGCTGTACAAGCCCCAGGTTACAGGGAAGGAAAAGGGGCACACCCTCCGCAGTAAAGGGTTCTGTACCGTGACTCCGTTCCAGCTGACAGTGGCACGATGTGCCACCAGCCTGCCGGCCTGTGCCCTGCCCTGTCCCTGGCAGCTGCTGTGGCACGCTGCATCCCAGCACCGCTCTCACACTGCCATGCAGGGCAGCATCACACCTGCCCCGGCCCGAGCTCCTGCCTGCGCTGGTTCCTGGCTGCCAGGGAAACATCGACAGGTCTGGTTCCAAAAGCAAGCACTGCATTTCCACAGATTTTCCTAATGTTTCTCCTCTGTACTTGAAAGTTTCCTGAAAGTTCCCAGCAAATACGTGTTGGAGGTAAGCAGAGCCGGGGTCAGCCCATGCTGCACCAGAGGCAGCCGTGCAGCCCCACTGCGGCACACAGAGGTGTGAGGACATTAATCACCGTTGCTGAGCTCCTTTCCTGCCATTGTGTCACAGCCCTAATTGCGCTTGTTAAGTGGAATGTCTTCCTGGCACTTGCTCGGGGCCACAGCTCGTTCAGATAAGACAGACCTAGATCAATGCTGCTTGACAGGTGATGCACTCCGGTGCACTCCCAGCCCGCCTGTCCTCGGGCTCGCAGCAGCAAACGCTGCACGGCCTGTGCCCCTCAGAATGCTCCTACCCAACAAGGAGGGCATCTTCCGGAGCCCAGCGGCCCCAGTGTCCCCAGTGCACTGCGAGGAGGGATGTCTCTGCCATGGGTGCGTAACTGCACCGCTCTCCCTGCGCAGCTTCTACCAGGAGGGCATCAGCCTCCCAGGAAACCTGTTCACACTGCCAGGAACAATAACCTCAGCCTAGGCCCAGCTGCTGCTCCTGTGTGACCCCTTGCCCTCGAGGGGCTCTGCCACACGGGACACTTGGCAGCTCTGCCTTTCATGGTTGTGCTGAGCACAGGACAAAGCTGAAGGACACCCAACACGCTCGGCATCACAAGTAATCCCATTAGATGTTTCTGTGTTATCTGCCCAGTCACAAACACATCTCTTTAAGGCAGACCCAGCTCCTCTGGCTCCAGCTGGTGATGCTCAGTCTGAATCTATCACCACTGTCCACATGCAGATGCTCACAATGCATCCCAGCTGCATGGGCTCGAGAGCAGGGAGAGGGCCGAGAGCTGCAGCAAGTCTGGGCACACATGCTGGCTGGAGCCAAGTCACTTTTCCCACTGTTGCCTGGGGCTTTTCCAGACTCTACATATTTGCTGTGCCTTTTGCAGCTTGAAGGGACAGGCCATGCTTCTTTGGAGGCAGCAGGACAACTTTGCTGCCTGAGACAGAGCTCCAGGCAGCATGGTCTCCATCAGCTCTGATCGCCTTAAAAGCCTCAGCCCACGTGGATGCCTTTTAGACCAAATGCATCTCTGGCTGAGGAGTGCTTGGAGACCAGCAGTGATGGATGAAGGTGGTAGCTGCCCTGAGCAACCTCAGGCTTGTATGGAGACATCTCCTTCCTGTCAGAGGAGAAAAAAGCTGTAATCCGCTCTAACTGACACTGTGATTTTCTTATCCATCACAGTGGCAGCTTGTTTATACCCACCCAGGGCCCAGTGCTGCACAGGCAGCAGAGGAGAAGTGGGGCAGCTGCAGTAGAGCAGCGTGAGTGCCTGATGGGCTGGAGCTGCAGGGCCAGCGGGATGAGTCTTGCTGATCAAAAGCCAAAGGTAGGTGCCCAGGGAGAGGGGGTGCAGCACTAGCCCTGTGCACTCCTAGGGCAGCTGGAGACCCAGGTGGGTCCTGAGAGTGAAAGAGAAGATTTGGGGAGTTGTCACGGCAACAGCATCACTTACTGTCAGAGTACGCCAGAGCAGCATTGTCTCTGAATCCAAACCCTTCCTTCAAATTAGCTCCAGAGCATACCATACTGCCTTTGGAAACATGTAATGTGCTCCTATAAATCTATAAAGCCCTGTTTGTCAAGTGGTTGGTGGCTCTTCCCTGCCTGAACAGCATCCTTCAGTGCAGCCCCTGCATGCCAGCCCCTGTGTGCCACAGATCCTGCTCCACACTGAGACCCTCAGCTGGGCAGCAGCATCCATCCCTGCAGCGGAAGCGCAGCTGCTGTGAGAAGCGAACCTTCTGCCTGCAGAGGGTCTGCCCTGCATGGCCCTGCTACTCGTCACGCCTCCTACGCATCCCCTCAATATTTACAGACAAAATCCTCAGCATATCACAAGGAAAGGTTCAGCTTTGCCAGTCAGACTTGTAAACAACCTTGCAGTAGCCCACAACTCTGACACAGACATTTTAATGTGGCACTGTCTTGCACCCAGCTATGTCTGAGTCAGCAGCTGCCAGGTGAACCTGCTGTTCAAGGGTTGTGGCACGACCACCAGCCCTGCGGGGTGGGGGGGTGTAGCTCCCAACTCCTCATCCTGCTGGCCAGACCCCCGAAGAACTGGGAGGTTTCAACCGCGTGGCTTTGGGACTCCCGGCCAAGCCTCAGCTCAGGCAATCTCAGCAGGAGCAAGTGAGAGAAATTCACTGGGCTCTTGCCCAACCCGGGCAGAACAAACAGTAACTTTTTAACAGTCAATTAGCTCACTGTCAATCAGCTTATGCTGAAGTAAAGTGATTACCTTATCGCTTACAGAACTCCCACTCTCCTGGAGAAAGCAAACCTTCCTCCTCCCTGCCTGGCACCAGCAATCATTGATCACCCAGTGCCTGTGGGGACAGTGGCCAGTGCTGCTGATTCCACTGCTCGGGCCACTGGCTGCCCAGGCACAGCACCAGCACTGGGACAGGCTGAGCACAGCCTGTGTTGAGCCCCTAGCTTACACACCCCGCTCCACACTGAGTCTGTGCTCCATTCTCTCCTGCTTCTCTCCAGATGCTTCTCCAGGCTCTCCCAAGGAATGCTGGGTCAGGAGGAGGAGGGATGTCTTGGATGCTCTCAGGTGCCAGCAGGATGCAGCACCTTATCCTAGTCAGCAGCACCTGGTGAGATCTCCTTTGGTGTTTGGCGAATGCTGCTGCTTCCAGGCTGTTCCCTGCAGCCACGGCTTGGCAGAGCCACCACAGTAACATTCCAAGTTCAGGAGCTACATCTCCAGAGACAGATGCTCTCCTCATGGTATGCTGCCTTGCCTTGCCTTTGACTCACCATGTCTGTGGCCAAGCAGCATCTCGCAGGTGTGTCAGGACAGGAAATCTCCATAAAAAATAAAGCAAAATAAAAAGGTTCCATTGTAATCCTATTAATGCATCTCCACACAGGTCGGTATCTCCTGAAGAACACTTCCCATTAAAGAAATCAATTTAGTATTCGGCTTTCCTCCTGTGGTGCATATTGAAGTGGGATTTGACAATGATGGAAAACAGATTTGTGTTAAATACTGCCAATAATGTCTCATAGCTCAAGGTTACAGCTTCTGGTGAGCGACAGACGCTCGTAATCCAACGCATGGAAAATACTGCACTCCACTATCAATTATCTGGAGTTATTAGGTTTTAAAATAAACTGCACATCCGGACTTCAGGCCACACGTTTATTTTAAATTTCCCTTGCAGCTGCTTCAGCCTGTTTGGGGTTTCTGGTCTGTCTGAGGACTGTGCACAACTGGCTCTGTCTCCAGCTCCAGCCTCAGCCCAGCCTGGAGCCCCTAATCCCCACAGGGTGCGGTGCCGGCATCCTTGCTGCCCAGGATTTCAGACCTGGATGGAGCTCCAGAGAGGCTTACAGCAGACAGGGAATTTCTTGATCCTCTTCTTTTCACAAACTGGGGTCTTCAGATTCACCAGTTTCATGGGGAATTTCAAACAAGTGTTTTCCTTCCTCAGGTTTCTCAAGAGACCACAGCAAAGCAGTTGCTTTGTGTCCTGAATCCCCACTTTGATGCTTGACAAAAGCTTTTTTCTTTTTGATAAACAGAAATGAAGCCAAACATTAATGGATCCTCTCCTTCCACTCAAGAAGGCTGGGGAGCCTTGCAGGGGGGTGAGAAGACCTTTTGGAGCCTCTTTTTACTTTGAGGCTGCTGAAGTCTCAGCCGAGGGGAACTGAGCTCCTGCAAGCTGCTCCATGGAGGAGGTGCCTGGGCAGCAGCAGGAAGCCACACTGATCTCCAGGCTCAGGTGCCAGCATTGCCCAGCTGGCACCCTCGGCCGCACAGGGAGTGTGACTTCAGCAGTGCCACAGGAAAACTGGGATAACTGGGAAATGTACATCGGGCTGGATTTCAGCTCCTGCTTGGGGATGCGCAGCGTTACATGTCTGCGGAGGAGGAACTGCCACGTGCTGGGGAGCAAAAACAACAGCCAGAGCTGGGGAAACAGAGAGAGAACTGACGGATTCAACGACAGGTAGGGAGTGCCAAATGCACACACACCTGGGCAGTGGGGCCAAGGAACCTGGACCCCCTAGGCACTCACTGTTGCGCATCTTCCCTGTGGGTTTTAACCCTAATTTACAAGTCAGTAAAAAGCCATACAGAAACCCTGTCCCATTTTTGGATTGCATTGCGGAAGCAGCATTCCCTGGGACAAGGAGTCTGCAGAAGGAGACACAAGGGTGAGCAGAAAGCTGGAGCCAGCCCAGGGGATCATCAACGGGGACACAGTCAGACCACAGAAACATTTGCTGGTCCTACAAAATCCAGAGGAGCAGAGAACGTTCTTCATCCCTTCATTAAGCAATTAGACCTACAGACATTTCTATTAAGTGTCCCCGCATCAATGGCAATGGCCTGCAAATATTCTAGTGGCATAAACAGAGTAATTAATCAGGTGCTGTAAAGGCAAGAAATTAACATATGGAAAACACAGAGAGTATATTGGAGAAAGTTTTCTGGAAGCAAACCATGTTAATCAGGGAATTGCCATCCTAGGGAAAGGGGGAAAACTCCACTGCATGAGATGGATCAGAGATCCCTGGCAAATATCCCAGAGGGAATGCACAAATGCTGGCTAGTGAGATGGGCAGGATGACCCAATATGTGACTTGCTCTTCCTGACACAAATCATTGAGTGATTTCTAATGATGATTCACTGCTCTGGGTAAAGGTGCCTTCATTCACACAGTCTGCTGCCCTGCCACAGGCTGGGCTTTGCACCAGGGGAGTTATTTCTTTGCAGCAGGTTATCCTCTTGCAGCAGAATAACCACGGAGGCTCTGCTGTCCTGTGCCGCGTTGCCTGTACCCTGGGGAGCCAGAGTCCCCTACTCCAAGGTGTGCTCTGCAATTGTGGCCACAAGAAAAGCTCTCTCTAGCTGTGGTAAAGAAATTAATCCAAAGGATTGGGATGTATTCAGCTGCTGCCAGCTGCTCCCTCCAAACTTCCGGAAGGCCATGCCCTACCTGGCTTTACACTGGAGGTCGAACACAGCAAAAACACTGGCTGGTTTCACAGCACATGCCAGGAACTTGGTGTAGTAACAAGTGTCATGAGTGCAACTTGTGCAGCTGCACGGATGGCAAGGTTACCTGTACCTGCCAGAAGGGGAGCAGCCGCTCGTAGGACGTGCCCCTTGAACGCTGACAGATCATTTGCTCTGCGCGTCCTGGTGCAAACAGATGTCTCCGTGCAGCAAAGCAGCCACCCGAATGCTAAAGCAGCTTGTTCTGGCTCTCCATAAAGATGTCATATTTGTTCCCAGAAGTTAATCTTTAAAGATTTTTAGAGTGATCAATAACCAGTGGATGTGTGCAGAGCAGGCTGGAGCAGCAGCGGGGGACAGCACCAGCGGAACAAGCACCCCTGCTGAGCCCCATGCCCAGTGGTGGTGACTGTCCCAGCTCGGGACTGAGGGGCACCGTGGCACTCAAGGGCTCCAGGGACAGGGATGCAGAGCCCCATGGCACTGGGGGCTCTTGACACTGAGCCCTGGAACCATCAGAGAACCTGGGCAGAACTAAACCAGGCCAGCACCAGTGGGGGTTCCCAGGGCACAGCAAGTCATGCTGCCACGGACTGTGGCTGGGGGCACATGGAGCCCCACCATCAACAGGGCTCCTGCATGTCTATTCTGAGCCATAGGCTCTTGGCTGTGTGTGGATGGCTGTGAGGAGCGAGGGGAAGTTTAGCTTCAAACTGGCAGGCAGATTAGCAGGGAGAGAAGTGCTCAAAGCCAAGAAACTGGAAAACCATTTTCACTGGGCAAACAGCATGATGCTAGGCTGTGCTGCCGGGGGGACAGTGCGTGCTGAATGGAATGAGCCTGTTTCTGCAGAGCATGGCGTGCATCCCAGTCCCCCAGTGGCTGCTGGAAAACTGGGTGTCTGTACATAGGCACAGGTAATGTCTTGTTATCCTCATAAAGCTCTCCCACACCCTTCCCTGGGCCCCTGGTCCAGCACTGTGCTGGCTCCCAGAGCCAGGGTGGGTGTGAGCACCTGGGGCTGCTTCAGACATCACTTCTTGGAGCACATGGTGCTCCAAGAAAGGCAGCATAGGAGCGCGCTTCAGGAAAGCACCCCAGGTCCCAGCAAACCCCCTTCCCCCATCTGAGAAAAATTTCCATATTCATGAGCCTTATCACTCCCCTCAAGCTGCTGTGTGAATGAAGGAATTCAAAAAGCAGCACCAGACAAAGACAGATTTTGAGGCCGTTGGGGAATCAGGAACAGTTTCTCAGACTCCCTTGCTCTGCGCCTGTCCTGCTGGATTTGAGCTGTGTTTCAGCATCGCTGGTACCCAGGCAGTGACTCAGCCCCAGCAAGGCCTCCACAGATCAGAAGTCCCTCCCAACACTGTCCATCACACAGCAGCAGCAGGGTCAGTCCTGGCACTGCCCGTGGAGTGGGGTGCTGCTTCCAGCTGCTGGAGGGTGGGAGTGGGCTCTGGTGAGGTGTTGGAGTCAGTGGGTGCTGCTGGCTGAGGTGTAGCTGACTGGGGTGGCCATGCTCAGGATGGCCATGAAGCCTCCGCTGCTGCTGCTCTCAACCCTGCCCAGTGTTGTGTTTGGCATTTTATTAAGGAGAGCCATTATCATTTGAAAAAATGTTCCAGACTTTGTCAGTGCTTATCCTTGTCTGACTCCACAAAGCTCGTTGAGCTTTTATCTCCTGCAGACTAGATTACAGTAATGCCTTGCTGCTTGCCAGGAGGGCTGATTACCAGCCCTCAGCCCCACAGGCAGCACAGATCGTGCCCACTGTGCCCACCATCAACCCAGCACCTTGCCTGGGGCTGCTCCTGGTGGGTCTCCCTCCTGGACAGGTCTGGAAAGCAGAGTGCTCCAGGCTACCAGCATGACTGAGTGCTCAGCCCAGTCTGTGCTCCTCATGCCCCCACTGTCCCAGCTGCAAGGGGCTCAGCAGCCCAGCACCACTTTCACCCAGGCTTTGCCCCTGGCAGAGGAGCCCCAGGTGTTCCATTGCTGCCTTCCCAACAGCCTCAGCAGGATGACTTCTCCAACAGTCTCCTGTCCCTGCTTGCCACTCTCTGCAGGCTGCCATCACACCTGGCTGCATGGAACCGTTTTGGCATTCGTGGGGCCCAACACACTCCCTGCATGGGGTAAAGCTGCCAGAAACCTCCTCCTCCCAGGAAAGGTCCAAAACACCAGTTGTATGCTCAGGGAGTGACCACAGCCTGGAGCAATGCTCCCAGATCATCCTGTGGGACTGAGCCATGGGTGGCAGCAGCAAGGGAGAGGGGAGCAGCGGTGCGGGGCTGCCAATGAGATTGGCACTCCTGGCTCCTCAGCACAGCTGCCACCAGCTCCCCTTCCCACTCCATGCCAGCTCCTGCTGCTCTCCCTGCACTGTTCTGCTGCAGGCTAAATTAATTATTTCTAATAAACTCATGTTTAAATTACCAACCCAGGCAGGGGCCAGCTGATTTGGGGGCTTCTCACTTTGTTAGCCATACTGCAGTCAGCACTGGGCCAGACAAAACCCTCACCTGCACCCCCACAATCAGCTGGGATGGGGCCCTGCAGCCCCCCTTTCTCTACTGGGTGAGACATCAGCTATGTCCCCTGGGCCCGAGGACAGCCAAAGAGACTCACCACATGCCCAGCCACACGCCTCAGTGCTGGGAGAGAAGGAGCAAACACCTTGTCTGGTCTGTGCCAATGATGGAGAAGATGTCACAGGCAAAAGGGACATGGGGACAAGCCAGCAGCCCCAGCTCAGGGCTTGCAGCTTCTGTTTTGGGGAAAGAGCAGTGATAATACGCACCAAGGACAGCAAGCGAATTTATAGCCAGTGCTGCTTCACGAGCAGGTGTCTGCAACAGGCAGGTGCAGCCAGCAGGATCTGCAGAGGCAGCTGTGGGGGAAGCACCCAGGTAGGATTTACCCTGCTTCCCTGGGTGTTCCAGCTTTATCGTCCTGAGCCCAGGGAGGTGAAGCACAAACCCTTGTAGGCAGCAGGTTCGTTCCAGCACGCTGCAGTCAGTGTCTGAGCTCTGAGCTCAGCTGGCTCCCCCCACAACTTATCTCAACTCTTCCCAGATGGCTTTTATCTTTAAACTACTGTACAGCAATACAAAAAGACAACAATAATTTAAGATCCTCTTTGACTGCAGGCTAATACCAATTCACTCCGCTTGCCGAGGGATGGCACTTTCCCTTTTTTATATAGCCTCTGTGATTTTTCTAGCGTATGCAGATAATCTCAAGCTCCTCATAAATGCAGCCATAAACTTTCCTCCCTCTGCCCCCTCGGAAGTGCATAAAACCAGCGGGATAACCAGCATCATCCTGGGAGGCCTCTGAGGAGGCAACAGCTGAAAGAGGGCTCAGTAGACGGGTAGATCTCATGGGGAGCTCCCAGAGCTGGCACCGTCACTCACCCTGTGCCAGCCTGGGCAGAGAGGAAAGGACAAGCACAGAGCAAGGGAGTTGGATCTCTGCACATTAAGAGTCTCTCCACATCCACAGTGGCTGCCTGGGAAGGTGTCCCTGGGCAAGGCTCCGGCCAGGGTGCGCTGGGGTGTGGGACCTCTGGGCATGAAGGGCTGCCAGCCTGAAATCAGCTCCTGGTCCCTCTCAGAGCCTGCCCGGCTCACACAAACACCTCTTGGGGCTTGGCTGGAAGGAATTCCTGCTTACAGACAAGCCAGAAATGGTTCTCTTCCCCTGAAAAGATTTTAAAATATAAAATGCTTTCCCTGTCTGGATGGAAGACCAACATCTTATGATCTCTCAGTAAATTATTTGGCGTCTATGGAAATGCAGCCATCCCAGATTTCAGCCCTATTAGTTTTGGGTTTTTTTACATGCTAGGCCTGAAGTAATTAAGCCTTCACATTCTGACTCATTTTCCAGCCTGTTCACCAGCGCAGCTGAGAGAAGGTGTTCTGTCAACAATGGAACTTCTTCCCCCAAACACTGTAAAAACTGAAGGTTCATCAAAATCAACTTTAGTTTGCAAACTGTTTAGGTTTTGATTTAGCAGCTTTTTTTGTGGCAAAAAGAACGGTTAAGAAACGCTCCCAGGCATCTCTGCTGAAGATTCTGGGAGAGCAAAGGGGGCTGGCACAGAGCGCTGATTCTCAGCCAATTTCTCCAGCACCGGATTATAAGCATCCTTCTTCCTCTTGCTGGAGTGCAGACAAAAACTGCATGTTCTCATGAAAGCCTCCAGCCATAAAGACAACAAAATGGTGTGTTGTTTAACAGAGCATGGCTGTGACTCTGTGTCCCTGGGGTTTTGCATCAGCAGCTTGGGCCCTTACTGGCCCCCACTGCACTCAGATACCCCTCGTGTGGGGTATGTCCCTGGCTGAGCAGTGAGAAGGTGCCACCATGGACATCAGGGTGCATCATCCCCAGACAGGAGTAAACCTTTCCAAGGGGGCAAATCACTGAAAGCCCCTTTCCTGGCAGCAGAAACCTCCTGCCTCTCCGCTGGCTGCTCTTTCTCAGCTCCTCGCTGAGAGTGAGAATGAGAACGAGCACTTGCATTTCCCCTTGGCCTCTGACTGTGAAACCACCTGGAGGAACATCTCACACTGCTGGAAAGGTGCTGACACACCTGGCTCCAAGGTGCCCGGTCAGGTTTCACAAGGAGACTTCAGGCTTTGTAGGTTCTCTTGCTAAGGCCACCCCTGCCCATCCTTGCCCTGGGGCTGCTGGTGCGGTGCTGCGTGTGCAGCTCCTTCAGCAAACCTTTCCCAGTCTGTTCCCCACCAAGAAGCAGCATCGAGTTTTTCCAGGAGTCATCTCATTCCAGGTGCCTCCATCCTGCAGATGACAAATCACTGCCTGAATCGACGGGCTGCCCAGCATGTCTCTGGTAAAGTTTTCACCCAGAACCACATCCCCAGGAGTTATTACCGGTTTCATTAGATTAATGATTGCGGAACCACCAGCAGCATCGCAGATGAGGCGCTAACGTTTGCATTCCCATACAGTAACACCAGTTGCATGGTTTTGCTTAAATCAGGACAAGAGACCAACTGGAGACTGACACAGTGAGGCATGATTTCTTGCTGGCTCCAGCAGCAAGAAGACAGATTTATGATGCTTAAAAAGCACCAACTGGACTGGGAGACAGAAACCTTGGTCTGTGCATAACGACACACAGGACTTTTAACACCAATGACACACAGGACTTTAACCCCCTGCATGCTGTAAAATTCCTGGTCTACTCTCACATTAGGCTGGTGGTAGAACCCCCACTAATACAGTGGGGTAAGGAAAAGAAACTAGAAAACATCAATTCACTGCCTAAACTGTCATCTGTGCTACCAATAGTCACAGGCAGAGCACACAGTGGGCCTGCTGAGATAAAAGGAAGCTAAGAGATTGTTTGTACCATTAATACATCTCGTGATAAATGATGTGTAAAGTTTTACTGCAAGGTCTTAAAGAGGCTGTGAGCCTGGAACACCAGCTGAGGGAATGCCAGCTTGGGGGAAGGACTGAGAAGCAAATCTGGGGAGGCTGGGGAAGGGTTAGGGGCAGCCTGAGCCTGAGCAATCTCTTCCAGGTCCATGTGATATCCCAAAGTCAGATACAGGGCACTGACATTCCAGATCTGATAGAGGCTGGATGAGGAAGACTGGGGCATCACATCCACACTGAGAAGGTGGAATTGAAGATGCCTGTGACAGCTGAAATACTGAGGCAGCCATGTCCAATCCTGGTGGCTAAATATGCTCCAAGGGGGATTTCTTGCTTTACCTCTTTTAATATTTTTCCTATGCTGTGACCCAGTACTACATGCAATAAAACAATTTTTCATCCTGAAAATGGTGCTTTGTTCTTCAGCCTGAGGCTGCTGAAGAGCAAATGGCAGGTCACTGTGCCCTGGTGCCCAGTGAGCTGGAGTGAGCGAGGCTCTGTGCCTCTGGCCACAGTCCATGTTTGAGCATCGCAGCACCACTCATGGAACTAATCCCCAGGCCCCTGGAAAGCTGTCACCCACCCACATCTGTTCTCTATGCTCCATCCACCAGTACCAAACCCTGCTATGTGGATACTGATGCCAGGGGCAGATCTGTGACTGGGGGCACTCTGAGCCCCTCTTCCCTGCCAGGACTTTGAGATTCCCGAAGCAGAGGATTGATGCCACGACTATCTCAGAAATGCCACACGAACACGAAAATTGAGCAAATGATAAAATGGAGATGAATTTTCAGGAGCAGAGAGACTGAATAAAAAAAAAAACAAGGCATCAAACTATGCAGTTTATGCACAGGAAAGATATATCTTGACAAGAACTAATGTTTTATGTGGAGCAAATAACTCAGTAGTAACAGATTTGCACATTTAAAAATGTGGTATTAGGAAGAAGTCCTGATTTCCCCTACTTCTCATTTGAGTCCCTGACATACACAATCTCCTCACCCTGCCCTCAGTGCTGCCTTGTATTCCAACACCCTCCTCTTCCCTGACCTTCTCCTTCCTCCCCATGGGAGCTGCCATGTTGGAATGGGCCTGAGGCTCCAGCTCTTCAGTGTGGAGAGGGAGCACCTTCTCCCAAAGTCTGACGGACAATGCCGTGTGTGGACTTTGGATGCAGAAGAGCCCACCCCACAGGCCCCAATCCCCACATCACACCAGGGACTGCCCCAAGCCCCACTCCCTGTGCCAGGGGCTGTTCTCTCTGCACAGGATGCTCTTCAGCTCCGCAGCCTTAGTGATTTACACTTCTGTGGTTACTGTTCATGGACACAGTTTGAGACCACTCCAGGGGAAGATGATGTGCTGAGGGAGTGTGAAAACAGTGGCCACAGTGGTGGGACTAGCCACAGAGAGATGGGGAGTTGGGACCTCCAGGTCATCCCAGACTGTGCCACAAGGCCACCAGGATGTCTTTTACCCAGGGTGCCTTAGCAGCTCCCCACGCTGCCTATGCCAGACCATCTGTCAGTGCTCCCCATCTCTCCCTGCCACAGCCAGAGATTTGCACAATCGAGCCCATTTAACTGGCTCTGGAATCTTCCTACCTGGTGTGAGGCTCTAAGCCTTATCTGCATTTAGGAATTGTGCTAAGCCAGCAGATCTCCTGCGTATTTGCTCTTTGAAAGCCCACTCTGAGGAGCTCTGGCAGGAGGGCCACATAAAGGGAAAGCCCCACAGCTCCAGCCCACAGATAAAGCTCTGCACCATACAAGACATTTTGATATTTTATGCCAGCATTTGGCATTGCTCCAGAAGAGCTCTGAGTTATCTTAAGCTTCAGAAATGCAGAGCTAAAGCATTAGCAAGGGGAATTGCTCCTAAGCCAAGGGTTAGAGGCGCACAGCAATAAGGGTTCTTAGGGGGTGCTCTCCCACTGGCTTTGGGGGATAAGTCTGTATTTACCCCTCTCCCCCCCCAGGCAAACTCTGACGCTTACCAATGCTAAGCTGGAGGGCTTTACTAAAACACTCCAGCAAACCGATTCCTCCTGGCTCCTAAGTACATAAAAGCATCAAAAAGTAAAAATGTATTCTAAACTATGGTGATTAATTAGGATGATGGATGAGGACAAAAATCTGATTCCATTGCCTTCTTTACACAGATGCAGGAACTGTTCTAAGTGGAGGAACCCAGGGAGGTCAGAACACAGGGGTCACACTTGTGCACTGCGAAGAATGGCAGGACACGACTGTGGCCACCAAAAACGTGCCAGAGGCTCTTTGCCCACATTGGCATCGGCAAGGCAATTGTATCTACATCCGTGCCCACCCTGGGCTGCCCATTTTGCAGGAGCGGATGGTGGGTGTTGAGGAGCTAAAATAGATGGTCTTGAAATAATCTTGAAGGAGAGAATCAAGGCAGCTGCTCAAAGGCTTGTGCCAGCCTGGAGCTGAATCTCGCTCCAGGAAAGGTGCTGCAGCAAAGGGGACCCTGCGTCTGATCAGGGAGCTCAGTCAAGAGCTGGAACATTGAAGCAGCGACAGCAAAGGAACTGGGAAACAGAAAACAGGAAAGAGCAAATGGCTTCTAAACAGTGGAAATGTTCTGCTATGGAGGAGGATGGGGCCTGGAGAGGGAGGATTAGCTAGCTATAAATACAAGCAGTGCTGAGTTAAAAGGCTAATTAGAATAGCAAAAAGAAATACAGCAGTACATTTCAGAGATGATTCTGACTAACAAAGAGTTTTTCAAATCTGTTTGCAGAAGTGAATATGAAAGAGAAAATTGGATTCCTATGAAATGATTTCAAAAATTGGAGGAGGAAAAAGGTAATGGCAGATTTCTTCAACAGCCAGTCAGGCTCCTGACATCTTCATCTGCTGCAAAGGCAAAGAGAAAGGCGACAGGTCTCAGTTTTCATGTCTCAGGAGGAAAAAAGAGCTGGTGATAAAGAATGGTTTGTGCAGAGATGGGGCACAAAAGTAGAGGCCAGACGTTCTCCCTGAGGCAGCCTGGAAAGAAGTGACCAGTCTAACTGCTTCAGGCTGAGCTCAAGGGGCTGCAGCTCTGCTCGCCCTGAGGGCTGGGGACTGTGTGGCCCTGTGATGCAACACATGGAGGGGACAGTACCACCCACCACAGGCCTTACTGCCCACACTCAGGGAGGGTGATGGGGCCCGAGGTCACCCTGGCTTCAGATCATGGGATGGTGGAGCCAGCCTCTGGGGTTTGCTGTGCAAACCCCACTCTGTGGCAGCAAACCACCGAGCCCTTGGTGATTAATCACCTACAGCCTCAGCATATGCCAGAAATGGCTTTAGCTTCCCCCAAAAGCTGGAACAGATGGTCCTCAAGTTCTTAACCCAATAAATGTATACAGACACACAGAGACACACGTACATACATATAGATATATATAAATACACCCGCCAGTTTGACACCCTCTACCCCCCCATCCTGCAGACATGCAAGGCTGGGCTGAGCCACGCGTTCCCCAGCCATGCTCACCCTGTTCCCCTCCCATGACAGACGGATTTAATGCTCCACTTCCACGTCTCTGGGATACAGGAACATTCCACCACTAAAAGAGCTTGGACCTAGCCTGAGAGAGAGCTTGTCCCACATATCTGCTGACCAGAAGCAGTATGAAAAAAGGAGACTGTCACCAGAGCAAAGGCTAGTTTGGATTCACATCCTTCATCTGGGCTCCCAGTAGTTCAGGCTGTAGTGTGGGGGTGTCATCAGAGAGCTTCATAGCTGGAGGAGAGGGACTGGCATCACCAGAGCTCATGTTGAGGTAAACAGCTGAGGATAAATGGGATGACTTTTATTCTTCATCTGTTCATGACAGCACTGGTGGCTGCTGTGACCAGAGCCACAGGTCACAATGACATCAGGCCATTAATAGGACAAAGGGTGACAACTGGGATGATTCAAGAAGCAGGGATGGGGCAGGGGGGAAGAGGTGCTCAGGAGGAGCAGACACAGAGTGCTGCTGTCTCCTCCCTAGCAGACAGCACGAGCTGGCTCTCTGTGAACCTGTCTGTGGCAGTGGGCAAACAGGGACAGCACAGGGACTGTGGAAAGGGCTGGCTGACTGATAACTCTCTGAAATTAAACTAATTGCATTGCCTAGTAAATTATAACAGCACCTACAATACCTTTGCTCTTCTCCAAAGATGCCGAGTGGCTTTATGAGCATTAATTAACTCCAACTCACACAACAAGCCTGGGAGGCAGGTACAATTAGATCCATGGAGAGGGACGTCCATAGCCCCAGGTCCCACAGCCTGGCTGTATGCAGGGGGTCCCCACAGGACTGGCTCCCTCCCCAGGGTGAGATTACAGCCCAGGAGATCCCACTCCCAGCCCTCCACTCTAATTAACCATCCCATCTCCCTGTGCACTCACATCCATATTTATCATGACTTCCTGGAACAGACAAAAGGCAAAACCATGAGAAGTTTTGCTAATAAACAGCCATCAACAGCAGCCTTTCATCCTGGCCAGGCCCAGAAAAGTCCATCTGTCCTCATCCCATGACCTTCCATTTCTCTGCTCCCACCCAGGACACCAACCCCACGCAGCCCATGGGGCTCTGCAGCTCCATGTCAATCTGCTCCCACACCTGGGTGTGCTGGGCATGAGGCAGCCCTGGAGGCATGGGAGATGGCATGGGGGTTCTGGACACTCAGTGTGCTGGGCATGAGGCAGCCCTGGAGGCACGGGAGATGGCATGGGAGATGGCATGGGGGTTCTGGACACTCTATGGGCTTGGCTCTGTGTCCTTATCCTCTCCCCTCTGAGAACTACGAGACCCCATTCAGCACAGTGCCTGCACTCCAAAGCGTGCTCCCTGAGGTGTGGAGCAAGGGGAGGAGAAGCAGAAAAATCCACAGATACACACCTAAATAAAATATTTTAAAGTGAATTTCCCATGAGGTGTCAGCAGCTCTTTAATATTGTGCTGCCTTTCCTGGCCAATCATGTTGTCACTCCAGCTAGTGGGAGAGTGGTTGCCAGCTGCCTATGGGAAAAGGAAGACAGCAATGTCTCCTCTTGCCTGGGAGACCGGCACTGGCTCATCCTTCTGCACCACTCTTGACTCCACAAACAAATGGCTTCTTGCAGCATGAGCAGGAAGGCAGCAAGAGGGTCAGCAGACACATGTGCTGCCATGGATCCCTGCCCTATCCCCAACAGGGAATGGAGCGGCAGGGGGGCGCCACGAGGTACGCAGGGTTTTGCTCAGGAATGAGAAGCTTTGCTGGTCTCAGGGGTGTGGAACAGAATGGAGCCTTTTGCATCCACTCAGCCCTGACCCACTGGCCACCTGGGACACTGCCCTAGCCCTGGAGGTCTCGCTCTCCCTCCAGCAGCCAGTGGGATGCAAAGCCACACAGCTTTATCCTTTGCCAGTCCCCACTGGGTGCCTGGCTGGCCTCTGTCCTGGTCCTCAGGCTTAGGGCATTTGAGATTGGAGAAATACTGTAGGAACTAGGGAGCAATACTGTCCTGTGTCCCTGACCCGTGGTCCCTGTGGGATGGCGTAACCCTGGGCTAGGTGCCCTGCCCTCTCCACTGCTCCAGTCACTGCTGCCACCCCAGAGGCAGAGGCTGTGTTACAGAGTGGGGACAGCTGCTGTGAATGTCCCTGTAACAGCAGGCATCACCTACACTGGACACAAGAATTCTGTGCCCCGTGGCAAAGCCAATGCAGCTGAGCTGCCCAAACTCACTGGGTCAAAGCTGGCCAGCTGCAACTTGCAACTTCTGTGAACGGGGAAGAAATAGTTATTTCCCCTAATTGCAACTTAAATGCCAAATAAATGCCCTGTCTGCTATGGTAATTGCAATGTCACTGGGTGATTAATGCCTGCTCTGCCTCCAAGAACCTGCACCACATCTGCAAACCACAATAACCTGCACCCTGAGTGCCCCAGCTCCAGGCAGCCATTGTGTCCCTGGCTCATGCTGGGCCAGAGCATGGCTGCAGAGAGCACTGGCTGACAAAGCTGCTCTGCACCCTTGTCAGGAGCTCATTGCCCAGCCCCAGAGGCAGTTCTGTGTCCCCAGGGTGTGCAGGGCCCAGACCTGTCCCATCCCAGAGGCTCCCAGAAGCTGCTCTTGCCCCAGCCAAGTGACCCATCACAGCGCTGATCAATGACAGGCTGAACAGCAACATCGATCCTCCAACTGTTCTCAGGTCCCCGAGGCAGAACTGCCCTCCTCCCCGGGGGTTCCTGGCCCCCTCCCACCCACCAGGCAGCCCCAGGGCCAGCTGCAGGCAGCCAGGGCTGTGCTGCACATCCTTGGCTGAGGGAAAGGCTTTTAGGTATAGCTTCATATGTACAGGAGGGTCTCAAACAGTGACACTTACTAACTACAGTTTAGAAAACAACAAAAGGAAATTCTAGAGAAAAGCTCAGCATTTAGTCTCACCCCCACCCCCATTTTTTTCCTTATTCAAAAGAAATAATCTTTTAAGCATTAAAAAACTCCCCAGTGCTGCTAATATAAATGCAGTGTAACCTTGAATTATATGTAGCAGGGCTGGCTTTCATTATTTATTAGCAAGATCAATTAGAATATTCTGTTTGCAGAAGAATATAATCCAATATGTACTTCAAGCACTAACAGCTAAATATATGCTTATTTAAAAATCAATCTAAAAGTCAAGGTTTCCTTTGTAAATCCTTAATACAGACTTAAAAAAAAGCTCTGAGTGTTACCACCTGCTGAATGCTGTAGTCTCAAAGAGACAGTTATACATTTTAAAACATCTCACATGGGAATTGATTGTAACAGGCAAACAATTGCTGAAGCCCCAGCATGGAGGGCTCACAGCATCCGCAAAGGCTGAGAAGCTCCCACGGTGGGCACCACAGCCCAGCCACTCCACAGGGCAGTGGGAACAAGCCCCCGACCCAGGCAGTGACAGCCACCACCCCCCTGCGTGCCGGGAAGGGCACCGAGAGTGTGCCAGCCGTGCTGAGTGACTCACACCAACTCACAGCATCCCAGCACAGACTTGTTTTTCACTGACTTCCCCGGGCTGACATGGAGCCAAGGCATCTGCCTGCCAGCCCAGCTCAGGATCTGCAGTGTCCTCGCCTTTCTCCCCCGAATCACAGGTTTCTAAGATTAATTGTCATGTATAATTTATTGACCTCAGCCACGACCTTGGCCCAGCGCGGTTTCCTTCCTCTGCGCTGTGGCGATGGCGGCAGCAGGCTCTGGCAGGGCAAGGGAGCAGCAGCAGCAGAGGGTGATCAGTGCTCCTGGTGCCACACGCGCCGAGGGGCTGCCCCACAGCCCTGGAGATGCCCTGGCCCCTCTGTTTCTACCCTGTCCCCACCGTGCAGAGCCATTTTCCCAGCTGTGCCAGCGCCCGCTTTCATCTCCCCCCCGCTGCCAGTGAGGTGCAGGCTGCTCAGCCAGCTTCCCGCTTCTCCTTCTTCCTTAAGCCCTTTCTCTTTCGTCTTTCATTTTTAAATCTTATCTCCAGGTAAAGAGGGTATTTGATGGGATCAAAAAGTGACCTTTAACAAGGGTAGCAGAGCTTCAAACGATATCCCTGCAAGTTCATGCACACTCAAGTGTTAAAGGGAACAGTACTCTGATCTCCTGTTCCTCAGTGGAAAAGTCGTTTCGCAAAGATTTCTGCCAAAAGCCGATACAGCAGACTGAAGAAACTTTCTTAAAACCCAGCACCTAGAACTTGGCACAGGCTGTCCTTAGCTTCTGATGAACCAATCCTTTAAAATTTTTTTGCCTCAGTCTTTGCCAGCAAGCGCTCCAGCCACACCACCCTGCACCTGGGTGGAAGGAGGGTTGGAACTGGATGATCTTTAACGTCCTTTTCAACCCACATCATTCTGTGAATCTCTGGAGAGTTTGTTTCTCTGCTCAAGTTCCCCATCTCTTGCCAGCTTCCTGGGTCTGACAGATTCCTGCCTATCTCCCATCTTTCACTCAGCTGAATAAAATCCCTGAAATGCCTCTTAGGTAACACATTTCAGCCTTAGAGGGAGGTCAGATAGAAGCAATCAGAGGGATCAGACAGTGATTAGTGGGCTGAAAATACAGCCAAACAGAGCACTGTGGACAGACACCCCAAGGCTTCCCAAGGCTCCTCAACAGCACCGTGTCCTGCTCCAGCCTGAGGTCTTCCCAGCCATGCTGGAAGAGATGCAGGGAGGGACCAGCAGCATGAGCTGGCACGTGGCACATCCCTTCCTGAGAAAACAGGCTTATTTGATCTACGAGCCAGGGGTCACTCCAGTCTTGGTTGAGACCAAGACCTGCAGACCTCCCCTAAGCACCTTGCAAGACAAATTCCAAGTGCGAGAAGAACAGCCAGAGCTAAGGGATGATGTGGGCACATAACAGTTTGGCTCCTGAGCTTCCATTGTGCCATGGGGTCAATGGGTCGCAGCACTGCATCCCTCTGGGACATTGGCAGATCAGAAGGGAGATGGGGGGCCAGAGGCCATGTTATGCCAGATCAGGACAGTCCCACGCTCTCCAGTGGCAGCCCAGAGCCAGGTCTGGCAGTGACATGACCCCCACACCACCAGGAGGGCAAGCAGACACACATGGGGTCCCCCATCTGTAGTGGAGCTTGCTGGTGCCTCCACACGTGGCAGGGTGCCCGGAGCACAGTGGGCAGACGGGAATGGGGGGTGGGTGGCAATGATAGCAGCGTTAATCATTTCCGTGGCACCACGCACGAAGGCGGCAGCGCACAGCCTGCGCTGCCCCGCTGCCAAGCGCTGCACACGGGAACGAGGGCACCAGTGACCCACTCCTGCCTGCTCAGCACAGCCAACACCAACAGCTCTGCTGGCTGAGAGCGGGTCCCCTCCCTGTCCCGTGTCCCACCATGCCTCTGGGGAGAGGGGCGAGATTCTGCTGGCCGAGAGCGGGTCCCCTCCCTGTCCCCTGTGTCCCACCATGCCTCTGGGGAGAGGGGCGAGAGGCACCAGGTCTGGGGGCCCCTGGATGGGACACACAGAGCTGCGCTCCCACCTCCAGCTGCCCACACACACATCCCTACAGCACCTCGCCAGGGGGATGGTAACCCACCCCCGCAGGCCAGCAGCCAAGGGGTTAAAGTGCCTTGTTATTGCTTCTGTAGCCAGGCTTCACTTATTTGCAGCCGGAATTCCCCAGGAGCCAGGGCTTTTACTAGTGGCTCCGCTGTAGAACCATGTCATTATAGATTGCAAGTTCCTTAAAGGTCAGATAACACAACACAATTGAATCATATTAGCGAGCATAGCGAGCTGATATTTTCCTAGGAAAACCCATAAAGCAGATTGTTTGCTACAGAGAAACACACTGTTGTATAGCAAAGCCAGTGTAATTGTCTGCACAAACAAACAAGTGGTTTATGAGAAAACCCTCCTGTGCTGCAGATCCTTGGGGTGGGAGCCTGCAGGACCAAGCACTGGGCACCTCAGGCAAGTTGGGTTTCAGCTTGGGTTACAGCACTGAAACACATTGCAAAAGACAAGGAGGGAAATAAACAATTTCCAAGTGTATTGTTGAGAGACAAATACTCGATACTTCATTTAATGTCTGGATGCGGGCAGCGGTTAATCCAAGACAGTGCTATTAAAGAAACGCAGAATTGATTGTGAGAATGATTGAAGATTTTTGAAGAGCACAATTTCCAAGGCTGTGATGACCCCACCTTTCTTTTTTTTTTTCTAATTTGCCTGTAATCTATTTGGACAAATCCTTTTATCACATTTATTTCCTTTCCAAGTTCCAACAGTGTGATTAATTACGGAACTTTGCAGTCCTACTTACCCTAGTGCACACTCTAATTTTGCTTCCTTTTAAAATGGTTTTCCATCCCTATTAGACACCTTTCCTTTTTCAGCTCCTTCACTTTGTCCCTCTGAAACCTGCTGTCGCTAACCCATCATACTGGCAATCACCCATCCTGCCTGATTCCGTAGTTCCATCTGGAGGCAGCCAGCACCAGTGGTCGCTCGCTTTCCGCTGCAGAGCGGCTTAGGCCTTTCTGTGGGGAGAGGAAAGGCACAAACCTCTTTTTCCAAAAATCTGGGTGCTTGTCAGACTCTAGGGTCTGCAGCCCCTCCACCAGCCTGGAAATTCTCATTTGGTTTTAGATTTAACTTCAGAATGAAAAAGGAACTGGAATCAGCACAACTGGTTTAACCTTCCCCAGTCACAGAAAGGGGAGGAAAATTAATTCAAAAAATAATTTTGAATACACAAAGCCACATCTCCTCTCACTGACCTTCAACACCTGCATCAGCTGTCCAGGGCAGAGGAGCAGGAACACCACTGGCTCCCACTCCCACCTGTGTCAGCTCTCCTCCACTGCATTTCATCATGTCCCAGCTAAACAGTGGTGAAACACAGGCAGAAAAGCAATTAGATTTAAATCTCGTTTCCTCTATCTTCCCTTTTTCTTTTCTCTACTTAGATGCTCCACAGTGCACTAATAGTATTTGCGTTCAGCACTGTGTGAAAGGAATGATTTATGGGTCTGTCCGCACTACACACTCCCAATGCCATTGCAGCCCCCTGAAAGGGCACTCCAAGAGTAGCCAGATGAGAGTGTTCTGGCACTGTGTGTAATTCTTTGTACACCCTGCCCACACAGTCACTGCTATCCTGGCTCTCTCAGTGCCTCTGTGCTTTCCTCACACTGCACTTGGCTCTGCTTCAGGAGGAAATGGGACCAAGACCCTCGACCAGCTTCAGCCCCTGCCGCTACGCACCAGCCACGCTGCTTCCACAGACCAATCTGCTGGTTTAATTGATGTTTCAGCTCAGATTGACTTGTGCCTCATCTAAGCCAAATAGGGGAGCAGTCCCTGCATTTCATTACCAACAGGTAATGCAAAGGCCGTGCAAAAACTGACCAGACCCAACAAGTCAAGCATGGTCAGGAGCACAGCACATCGAAAGCTGCGGTGACTCAGGTGCCAAAGTCCTACTGAAAGTCTCTGGGACCGGTCACATTTTCCTGGTGGCTCCGAATGTGGCTCTGTCAGTGCAGCTCCTGCGGCTCTGCGCCAGCAATGCCCTTCATTAATTCCTAATGCTGCCCCAAGTACATCTCATGTCCTCCAGGGCTTGGCAGCCCCTGTGAGCTGGGGCACAGAGCACAGCTCCCTACCTTCCTTCCACATATAACAAGAAGCCAAATGAAATAACGAAAGAAACTCATTTTAATGCCACAGAGGGAATTGTTTTATTGCTAAAGCAGCAAATAGAACTAATTGAATCCACTGGAAAAAAAAAAAAGGAGCAAAGGAATGAAAAGGGTAGGTGTGGAGCACAGACAAAAAGGGCGAGCTGGAGCCTGAATATTCATGGACCTAGAAACTGCAAATCCTTGAATGCAAAATATCTTCATAACTGATCATACTGCCAATGGCAATGCATGCACAGCTCGGAGACAGGCTTGGAATGTTTGCATTTGCAAGATTTTTTTTTTTTTTAAGTAATATTATGGAACAAATTCTCTGGTTCATTAAGTTGCTTTGCACTGCCCGGGTAAAACAGACCATCCTGGGAGTGAGCACCAGGACTGGCACAGGTTCCCACAGGTGCTGAGCACAGGGCAGGTGGCAGCACATAGCCCTGGGATAGTTCTGGTGCCCCCAGGCAGTTGGGCAGGCGGCTGGCGGGGCTATGAAGGCAGCTCTGACCTCAGACCCTGCCATGGGCTGAGCGTGGTCCTGCATGGCTGGGCTGCTGAGCTGGGGCACTTCACCCCAAATCACCTCACCTTTCACATGCCACCAGCTACACCTGCCACAAGCTTTTAAACTCAGTTTTCAGTGAATTTTAATTTTCAGTGGCAACATATATATTAATGTGGGGGGTTACATTTTAATTAAGGCAGCACTCATGTTCTTCATTACAATACTAAGTCATCCAGGAAGGAACACCAAGAATATAAATCCTGTTAATGAAGAAGGAGATATGTATCCTGCACTCTATGCTCCAGCACAGAGGCACCAGTACAAGATGACTCTCATATGAAGTGCAAGGTGAGAAAGCTGGATTAGAAATGCAGTTTATACTCCCAAGGGCCATACAACGTTCACCTGGCACCACAGGTGCCAAAGGCACCCCAAAGGCACCCAAAACACCAGTCCTACCTCAATCTACTTTCCCCACCCCGAGAAAGAGCCCAAGGCACAACACAGCTGCCTGGGTGTGCTGGTGGGGCCATACAGTGCCCGGGTCCCTCCTGGATGCTGACAGCCACACGTGGGAGGGGAAGGGCTGCAGCTGAGACCCTCCCCAACAGCAGCAGCAGCGCTGCAGGATGAGGGTGTCTCCCCAGCCTCGGGGTAATTGGGGGCTCAGCTCTCCCCAGGCTCACTGGAAGACAGAGGAACAGGTGAAATCCACTTCTCTGTAGAGCCCCCCCTTCCTCCCTACACCAGCATCCCAAATCCTTACCCTCTGGGCACAGCAAAGAGCTTCAGGCTCACCTCTGCCTGCAACATACTCCAAGCATTAGAAAAAGTTAATAGGGGTCATGGGGGGAGCTGCACTGGGCAATGCCACACCAGAGCACCCCGGGGAAGGACCCTGAACCGGGCAGCAGGAGACGGACCTGCCACGGTGCCATGGGGCCCTCCCCCGCTCCCGCATCCATCACCCCGCTGACAGCCAGCAGCTCTGAACTTACACACTAATAAACAAGCTCCTTACACAGCCTGGCCGTGGGAAAGCACTTCTTCACCACTGCCTACTGCAAAAAAATGGCTGAGGAGTTCCTGATCAGGTTTTCCAAAGGAACCCATCTGCAGCAGAGATGTAGATCGCCTCCCACTGAGACAACCATATCCCAAGACAAGAGTGCTTCAGAGTATTATGTGGGAACAGAGCAATAATAAAACACCTTGCTGTAACTTTAGCAGCAGTGGCTCTAGCAGAAAAGCCTGTAATGATCTAATAACACATCTCCCTTGCTGCCACTCCAGCCTTGTGAAATCCAGGGTAGTTTGAGCCATAAATTCATCCCAGCTCTTCCTTTGTCATTAATTGTTAGGCTATTTGTACTACACATTTCACATACCAAATAGACTCCAATTTCATGGTGGGCTAGACTGCAGAAATGCTTCTTTTAATCTTTTTTAATTTTAAAGTGGTACCAAACTTTAATATTTTCTAATGGAGTGTATATTTTACTCACATCTAACAGTATCACTACAATTTAGGAGCAATAAAAGTCAAGCTCCCGTCTGTACAATAAGCTTGCAGCTCTATTTCCAAAGTTCAGTCAGTTAACCTAGGAGAGCAATAATTTCCCTACGATGAGTAACGATGCAGAATAATATTTAGTTAGAGGTAAACCCTTTTTGCATAGGAAATTGCATTATGATTTGCTGGGTCTATGAAGTTCTCAGCAAGATGCTTTAGTTTACCAATGAAATTGTAGCCTCAGGCATTTTTTCACAGTGCTTTGATTTTTTAGGGGGGGGTTCTAGATGATTTTGAGCTGAGTAAGGAGCCATTATCATTCCAGATCCTGGCATGTGCGGCAGACCCAGCAACAGAGCTCCTGCACCCTGTTCCCCACGTTGGCAGTGGAGGATGAGCAGCCCAAACAACAGCTGTCCCACCTCAGGGGCTGTGCAGCCCTGGAGTCTGTGCCCCTCCACAGTGTGCCAGCCCCTTTGGGGTTTGCCCTGCCCGACCCAGCTCCTGGGGGGTCATGCACACAGGTACTTCAGCGATTGCAGCAGGTGCCAGGATGCCCTGGATTGTGCTCATTTGGCCAGATACCCATTTCTCTGGGGGACCCATTAACAAAGATCAAGAGCAGGAACACTGCTGAGTGCCCTCCCTTCACTGCTGGGTCCCAGGCATGTGTAACACCCTCTTTTCTGAGGTGCAGCTCAGCACCAGCACCACCCATGGCCCCAACATCCTCCCTCACGCTGCGAAATCACCATCCCAAACACATGGCCCAGCGCCCAGGAGCTCCTCTAGTTCATGCCTGACTGTGGATTTGCCTTTCTGTGCAAGGTGATCAGCTCATGTAGAGAAGGCAGAGCCCTTTTCTAGGGTACCCAGAGTCCTTTCCTGAGGTACCAGTGTCCCTCAGTGCACCCTTCTGCTCTGCGGACCCCAGTGCCACAGAGCATGGAGCAGAGGTGGTGATTGGTAATTTGGGAATTAAAAAGGTACAAATGAAGAGCCCCAAAATGAGCCTGAAGGTGCAAGCACTGACAGTGCAGGGGAGCAGCACTGTGGGATCGATTCTGGCGCTCCTGGGGGAACAGACCGAGGAGGGATGAACCAATAGCCAGTTAAAGACCTCCAGCAGCAATGACTTCAGGATCCATGCTCTGCCACCAGCATTTCTTGAGTCAGCACTTTGGATGGAAAACGCTCAGTTTGTTGTTGAACAAGCAGGACCAGAGCCAAGTAATTGACAGTTTGTCACACAGCACCTTCCACCCAGGACTGAGCTGGGAGGTGACCCCTTCCCACATCTCTGGGGCTCAGTGGTGGGCCCTGAATGGCAGGGGAGGGGAGTGGGGGGGGAAGCAGCTGAGCCTCCTGGGGCACAGAAGCACCTGGAAGAGCCTCAAAGCCTCTGGGGCTGGTGCACCCCCCATGTTGGTATCACACAGTTTGGGTGGGTTTGTCTCCCCCTTGGCTGGGTGGCAGCAGCTCCTGCTGCCAGCTGCAGAATCCAAGCATGGTTCAACACCCAGTCCTGATGCTAACGTTGGCTTCCCACGGGCGTGCTCACGGGCTCAGCTTAATTATATGAGTGCCCATCAAGAACAAATACAGAAAGGGCAGAGCTGAGGCTGAAATAAAGTTATTTGCAGATGTGGATGAACACCAATACTAAATACATCACTGTACCCATCTCAATGCAAAATGAAAGGAAATACACTAAAACAAAGGAGAACTGTGGATCTGGGCAACCACAGCAGTGCTGCTCTGCTCGAATCCAAAATCATTACTGCTAATAAAGGAGGGGGCCAAGTCCAGTCCAGCCTGGCTCTGAAGGGAATGGAAATCAGATTTTGGCTTGAAATGTGTTACAGCAATCTCTGTAATACAAAATAAAGTCTGGCAGATGGAGTTATTTTTATCCAAAGCTAGTTCTGTTTTGTAGGTCGGTGGCTATAACTGATGTCCCTTTGCTACTTCCTCTTCCCGCAGGTCCCCCTGCCTCAGTTTCTCCAGGCACTGACAAGATTGGAGCAGACAACTCCAGTGTATTTTGGGAGGATCCTACCTAGCTGTAAAAATCAATTGTGAATTTTGTATCCACCCCCAGCATTTGGCCTGTTTATACTGCCAAATATATTCTGTAAAGAAGTACTGTACTTCACAGGAGAGCTTGTCAAGGTAAATACCTTCATTTACATAAAATGTGACTAGCAATTGAAATGTTAAAGCCATAAAGAGCAAGTTTATGATCCATCCTTGATGCCTGGATGTATAATACGACAAGGGGGGAAATACTATGCCTTGCAACATTTACTAAATTAGTGTGTTGACACTGGGGAGGGAAATGGAAGACTTTGAAAAAAGAAGCTTGGAGGTTTTTTTTGAGGGGTGTTTTTTGGCTTTTTTCTTCTTCCTTTTCATAAATATGAATCCGTTCCCCAGCCTTCTACAGTCAGCTTTCAACACTCTCCTTCAGCTTGGAAACTGCAGCTACCTAACTAACAAACGGGGTGAGCAGTGTCCACATGCCATCATGCGTGGAGCAGGGTCTGGGCAACAGCTTGGCCATGCACAGGGAGAGGAGCTGCTCTTGGCAGGGTCAGGGCCCAATCCTGCCCAGCCACTCCCCCCATACCCCTGACAGGCACTTTTGATCTAAACAGGAATTTCTCACTGTGATTGAAAAGCCTCTTACAGTCTGGAGTTTCCTTTAAAGTTTTTGAAATATAGGGGAAACCAATTTAAACCTTTTACAACCCTAAATAATACTTTTTAATAAGTGGATAAAAAGGCTAAAATGAACTGCTGCTCACATGCACAGGACAGTGAAATTACAATATCCACACTGGATGCTCTGGAAAGCTTGATTGTGCAGGTTCCTCACCTGGACTCCACACAAATGTTTCAGCCATTCATTCATGCTCATACCTTCACACCCTTTGCAATTCATCGAAACCACTTCAAGCAAAGATCATCTGAAAGAAATTACCTCTGTGTATCACACTCCGAGCAGTGAGAAATGTCCCACATGAACTGGCCCAGCCCCCAAAGCAATAAAATTTCTGCTGAAGTGCATGAAATAATGACTCAGAGAAAAGGAGTCCCCATGACAAGAAGAGGTAAAAGAAACCCATGAAAAGAAAAAGACTCTGACCTTTGTCGATACAAGGTGTCACAAATTCGTGTTGGAATTTTGACTTTGAAAATCTAAAGCCTTTGCCCATAACTTTCTTTGAGAAGCTGTTGGTCCTTCTCTGCCAGTCTGGGCTCTGCACAGAGCAGAGTGAGCCTTGTTGAGCCAGGGAGCAAGCACAGGTCAGGTGCCTCATTTAAACCAGAGAATGTGACCACCCAACACTTCCCCTTTTGCTTCTCCAAGGGGCTGTTTTTTCCCCAGGCCTATTCTCGAGTTTTCTGTAACTCTACGTGCATGAGCAGTACTGCACTCACAAAGAGAGCGAAGCTCACAAACTTTGACATCACAGATAACACTTAAACTGTTAGCAGCAAAGCACCAGAGTGTTTACAGAGTGGGTTATTGAGCAAAATCCTAGAGAAAGGATGTTGTTGAGACTACAGTGCAACAGTTCAATGATTTCAGGGCTGGCGACATATGCCAGTTTCCTACATGCTCCAAGGGATGTTCCAACAGTCACTGTAAGAGGCATCCCCAGCACTTGTGGCTGGTTGTGCTGAGCCCTGTGTCCGTAACCCTCCCAAGGGAGCTGTGTCACTGCTTCTGTTCACAGGCTCCCCACACACACCGTGATCAGAGTGGGAGCAGGGCAGAACCCCAGTCAGGCATGGTGGTGGGACGTGGCCCTGGTCACTCCCCTCCACCCTTCTGAGGGAATGGGGTCAGTCACTGTCCTGCCAAGGCGGAGTGGGGCCGGTGCCTGGGGGCTGCCAAGGGGCACAGAGAGCACCCTGCTGCCTCCCCCTCCTGCTCCCACCCTTCTCTCAGCACTTTGTGCCCACAGTCTACTACAAATACATTTCACATGGAGGCAGAAGCAGTGACAAGCCCTGTGGGAGCGGGTGCTCCGGAACCATCCTGCCAGTGTGTTGGCCCTGGCACTTCTCTCACCCTCTTTGCAGGAAGAGCCAGCGCAGCACATAGGGGCTGCAGGTGCTGAGAGCAGCTGCCATTCCCATGGCTACAACTGAGCAGCCTGTGGATAACCATCATCAGGTGATAAAACACCACAAATAGACACAATTCATTCCTTCATCCCATTCCTTGAGCTAAAACAGAGCAGAAAGGAGGGAGACAACTGCTGCCCAGGAAGGGTACAGGGTGGGTTCCCCTGGCCCAGCACACAAGGCAGGGGCAGAGCCAGGAGACTCCCAGCTCTGGCACACAGCAGATTCACTGCAGTAGCTCTGGGTGCAGAAGAAAATCCATGCCTACTGCTGGAGTGGCCTCTCATCAATCCCCAGATGGGTGAAACATGGGGGCCAACCAGAACAGAGCCTGACCCCTGCTTGCAGTCCCCAGCCCAGACCCAACCCAGGTGTCAGCAAAGTCCAATACACTGGATCCACAGAGGAGAGAGGCAGCTGAGTCACTACATTTCAGCACCAGCCAACTCACAGGAGTGCCCAGAAACAAAATCAATACACTTTCCCTAAGTTACCAAAAGTGCAGTGGGTACAACACTCTAGGAAGGCCTTTTGCAGAGAAACACAGCAGTTCCCAGGCTCTGCAGCAGTGCCTGTGGGGAGCAGCAGACCCCAATCCATCTGCCCATTGTAGGTGTTCCCACAGTGCTGTCAGCACAGGCTCTCAGTGCTGATGGAAAGGGTTTGATTTCCTGAATGCCCTGAGCCGATCAGAACAGCACAGGCATTACCCAACAACACAATTACAGCTCACAGCAAGGTACAGCTCACAGCGAGGTGGCACTGTGTGGGATGAGGCTGAAACGGCCCCAAGCTATTGCTGCCCAACAGCTGTTAGGGGATGTTGAAGAAGAGTCCCCCCACACATCCCTGGACACAATTCCTGCCAGCAGCCATGGCAGCAAAAGCCAGGTACTCCAAGGTTGGGTCATCCCTGGGCATACAGGGATGGCCCCACTGCCCCAGCCTCCAGGTCAGCACAGGAAGGAAGGTGAGATGGCCCCATGGGGAGCAGAGCCCCCGGCAGCAATAACAACACACAACAGCTGCCTCCCCCATACAGACAAATTGAGGGTCCACAGGGATGTGACTGGGTGTGCCAGCTCCAGAGCCACAGCCAGCAGCCCCACGGAACCGCTGACTCGTGAGCGCATGTTTATCACTGAGAGAAGAGCTCCCTGTCATGGCATTATTCATTATTTGTATGAGGGCAGCAGCTCACCAAATAACACGCAGGCCTGACTGCTTGGGAGAGCACTCCAAAAAACCCAGACAGGTGGTGCAAATAGCATTAGACGTGCAAGCCATTCCACTGCCTGTCATGGTGACTGTTCCTGCAGCGGGACCACTCCACGCACACAGCTACACCCTGTCCAAGTGCTCAGCACTGCAGGCCCAGGGCAGAGAGGGGAATGTGATCTACTCACAGATACAGCTGCAGCCTCTCCATGAGGGTTCCACTGAGGAGGAAGCAAGGAGTAAAGCAATGTGCATGTACACACAGAATGTAACTCTTCCAATCAGTGAACCTTAAAACTCAATTTCAACTCACCACTATCAGGTGTTCTCTTTGTGTTATGGAAATCATATTCGTGTTAGAACTGCAAGTTTGTTTTCAAAATACTGTTACAAATCCCCAGTTTTTCTGCTAAAGGCAGGATGTCAAGACAGCCTTGAAAACGTAATGTGACAGAACTGAACCCCCTCACCATGCTGAGCCTGCAGGCAGTTGGGGATGGTGGTTGGGAGCACTGGGCTCTTCCACTCAGCTCAGAGAACCTCAAGGATGCCCAACTGATGAGGTCTCCTGTGCTGGTCATTTGCACCAGCAGAAAGACACAAGTAAAGCCCCCCCATGCTGGTGCTCAGAGCTCCCACTCCCTTCACACAGCCACCTGTCCCCAGACCAGTCACCAGCAGCATCTGAGCATCCCAAGGCTTCTGCCCACCACCAACAGTGCTGGTGCATGGCAGCATGGCCACTGCGCAGTACCAAACAGGACCACCCCCCCCTTCTCCAGTCACACAAAGCCACTGGGACCACACCGACTCCAGGGCTCCCCTGCAGACCCCTGCCCAGCTCCCTGGGTTCTCTCCTCTCTGAGGCCAAACCACGGCCCCCAGCACCACAAGGGGACAAACCTGTCCAGGTGTTGGATATTGTGGGCAGTTTGCAGTTCCCATTATCCACAACATCCCTACACACTTGTGTGCCCTTGATCCACACCCGGGCAGGGAACTCAGGCATAACCCAAATGATGCGCCTGTCTGTGCTTATAATGAGCATTTGTGAATGTAATCTCCATTCCCTGGCCTCAGAGGCCTCTCTGTCATTCTGCCATCCTTTTTGTGCTCTCAGTGCTTTTCCAAATGCAGGATAGCTCAGGGCAGAGCTCACAGCATGGGACATGCCCACTGAGGCATGAGCATCACACTGGAGAGAGCAAATGCCTGCAGTCCCACCTGGCCACGGGGGACATGCAGAGATCACTCTGTGCCTGGGCACATCAGAGAGCAGGGGGACACTTGGACACTGGATAAAACTCAGCGGCAGCTCCTGCAGGAAAGATGCCATATCCTGGGGAAGGAAGGAGCAAGTTAAAGACAACGACTTACAAAGGAACGGCAGAGGGAGATTGGATGCCGTTTAAGGAAAGCTGTACCATGGAACTTGTCCTTCAGACAGCCCAGCATTAGGATGGACAGAATCATAAACTGCAACCACACAAACAATTCTGGCAGCATAACAGAAACTAACCAAAACTAATCTCAGCCCAGTTTGCACCAGTACATGTATGGGAAGACCTCTGTTTGCAACTGCCACATGAACTGAGCTAGTCAGACACAGCATACAAA
>NW_008238321.1:4488231-4490493 GCF_000691975.1 Corvus brachyrhynchos
CCATCCCGACATGACACCCTGCCCCCAGCAGCACAAAGCTGGCGTCCCCTGGCCCAGTGTTTGCAGCATCTCCAGTGGCTGGGAGAGATCCTGGACAGAGACCCAGAGCGTTCAAGGCTTTTCAATCTCAAGGCAGCACAGACACAGGCAATGCAGCATGGGGTACACACAGAGAAATGGCAATGCCCTGGTGCCATCTCCATTTCACAGGTGGAGAAGGTATTTCCCTTCCCTCCAGCTCTTCGAGGCTAGGAGATAATCTTGGGACTGAACAAGGAACCCTGAAGGTCTGCCATTCCCTTATTTCACTATGTAAGAAAAAACTTGACAATGTAAAAGCTCACAGTGTATAATGCAAAAGTCACCATAAGGAGAGGCTGGTAAAAACTTCAATAGTTGCTTCTTTGCTAAAAGAACATTGACATTTCTGTGGATAGGAAAAATCTCCAATTATTCTACCTGGGACACAGCTGTGAGCTGTCAGCCTCCCTGGTGCACTCAATCAGGTAATTTCAGAGAAGGTCAGGAAGAAACAGCTGCTGGGATGGACAGCGATCTTTCCCCATTCTGCTTTTGGTTTGTGTTTGCACGGCACTAAAAGCCAGTCCATGACGATAGCCTGGCACCAGAACAGCACCAGGGAAGTTGTGGCTGCTGCTGAGGCCAACAGCAGCGTCCTGCCCCTGCAAGGCTGAACACTCTTGGAAGGAGAGGGGGAGAAGCACGTGTTGGGGTTGGGCAGGTGTGAAGGTAACTGTAGGTCAGGCAGCCAGGGCTGCAATAGCAACAGAGCAGCAGAGTCATTTCTTTGTCCTGTGTCCAGAGCATCCATCCCACAGCCTGCTCTGCCCAGACCCTCACACACCAAGGGTGCCCCAACCTGTTCTTCTCCCACCTCTCCCCCCCGAGCAGCAGAGCTCCAGGGCTTGAAATGAGCTGCACACACCAGAAAGCTGCTGCAGGGATGGAAAATATCAAACTGTAATTCTGCAAATGAAAACCTGTGTGTGCCTCTTATTCCACGAGAGGAGTTACACCCACTCACTAGCCCTTTTCTAGTAGCTTGACTTTAAAGATGAAAAAGCAGCTACTCATCATACTCAGTGCTTGATCTTCTTCTGCCTGTTTTGAATAAAACCAAACTTTTTTTATACGCCACTTTCTACCATCTTCTAGCAAGTTTTCTAAACTTATTTTTCAAGGTAAGCCTTTCCTCCAGGAAAATTCAATACAACAAAATACTGTGTCTGAAATTATATCTATAAACACAATAACCATAGCCAGTCCTTTATTTCTTCCTCCCATCAGAGCGGCACACTGAAAACACTCTCAGGGACCGCCTCACTTTCTCAGTGCTGAGGTCCACTTTCTTGAAATCCCTCCAGAAAATCCCACAGCATTTCACCAGAGCCAAGTGGATGCCACACCAAGTGTTACGAAGACTTTGCTTCCACAATCCCCACAGAAGACTGCCTGGAGTTTCTCACATTTAAATACCCCTGACACGAAGACCATGTACTTTATTTTAATAAAGAGTGACCAGATAATCCAGGCAGTAACTAACCTGCTGCCTCTTATTTTTAGCTTCATTTTCAGAGCAACTAAGCAGCTGCCATACTAACCACAACAAGAACTTCACCAGCTCAGCCACAGATCACTTCTTATCAAGAACCAGTACGGTTTGTCTTGAACAGTGAACTACAGAACTACTGAGAATTTTAAAGTTCTACTGATGTGCTGCATTCTGCTCAGAAATTTTTAAAGAGAAACACTGAGCCATCACAATCCATTGATTTGCTAAACCTGCCAAGACACTTAACACTTCCTTACTGCAGTCCAGTGTTTTCTAATAACCAGGACTTTTAACATAAAACTCCTTTAAAATGTTACCCACCATCAGACAACAGTATTTAGAGACTTCTTCACGAACAGAATTAGATCTTGTCAATGGAGAAAACTTCCTGACGTGGAACTTGTTGAATAAAGAGTAAACCTTATTTGTGAAGCAAAGCCTGTGCTCGCAGGAAGGTAGCATCCTTCAGCCCTAGCAGC
Organism: Corvus brachyrhynchos; assembly: GCF_000691975.1. Taxonomy (NCBI): domain Eukaryota; kingdom Metazoa; phylum Chordata; class Aves; order Passeriformes; family Corvidae; genus Corvus; species Corvus brachyrhynchos. The sequence goes on from NW_008238321.1 coordinate 4,490,284, forward strand.
ACCTGGAATAACTTGCGATCTTGTTTATTTCAGTAATTATTAATTACCGACCTATTTAGGCGTATTTTACACCGAGTACAGCTGAACTGCTACGGTCTGCTCACACACTCTGACCAACCGAGAGGGATGTTATTACAGATTTCCTACTTTCCCACCAGAACACAGAGTTTTCAATCGCCACCGCTGCCAGGCGCGGCCCCCGGCGACCTC
>NW_008238321.1:4491726-4504754 GCF_000691975.1 Corvus brachyrhynchos
CGCCTGCCCCACCTGCTGCCCAGACCCACCCTCCGTGCCACATCCACCCGTGTCAGCACCCACGGCACAGGGAGGACGCAGGGCCTCAGAAACAGGGGCAGTGCCAGCTGTAGGCTACAAATCCTCCTCCTTTTCCCCTGCAAAAATCACTGCGCCACAGCTCCTTGGCCCCTTGTTCTGGCCTTCTCCCCTCCACCTCCCCCAAGGTCTATTCTGTCCCCAGCCCATGGCTCCTGTCCAGAGCCTCCAGCTGCTAAGAGACAGGTCCTCTGGGACAGCCCCATGCAGCAGGGCCCAGGTCCCTTGGTTCTGGCCCTACAGGGATCTGGGACAGAGAGGACAGTTTCTTAGGGTAGCCTGCCTTCTTCCTGGGATCCTGAGGAGAGGTGGCAGACCGTGGGCAGGGGCAGGCAGGAACTTAATTTGGAGCGTAGAGGGTTCATGGTTTAGGTGCCAGGAGCTGCACTAGTAGATGAGGCCAATTACACCCTCGCACGATGCTCTTCCAGGAACTCTGTCCCTAGCCTTGGTGGAGCAGGCTGAGGCTGACAGCTTCCCTCCTCACAGTATTCTGGAGCAGCCATCACCTCTTTCCAGCTCCACGTTTTGTCACTTCCCACCTCCAGTTCTCAGCTTTGGCTTTAGGATGGATTTTGTGAGGGGAAGAAATGCATTATTGTCTCTCAGCTTTCTCCTATACCTCGTCTGGGGTCTCCAGGAGTCTCTCCATCATGGGTGTTGCCCTAGGATATCGGGGCATGTTACAGCTCTTGGCATCCTGCCCCACAGCAGAACAGTGCGGGCAGTGCCATGTACAGTGATGAGTGGAGGAACATGGCTATTTGCTGAAACCCTCACAGGTGAATGAGCAGCAATCTAACCTTGTGCACCTGCACTACCAGCACTACCTGAGGGCTGCAGATCACGGAAAGAGCCAGCACCTGACCCCAGTGGCAAAAGCTGCAGAGCAGCTACGTGTTCATACATGCGAGGGCCACAGCTGCACTTCTGAGCCAGCACTTGGAAAATGCAGACTGTCTCCAGCCTTGTGCATCTGTGAATGCTGTGTACCTCATCCTGCTTGTGAGCAGGACAAGTATTTGGAGGCAGTGACACTTCTCCACTCACCACTCTGGGAAACTGCTGGATTGTGCATTCCATCACACAGAGGTGTTCTGGCTGAGGCTGGATGGGAGAGAGCTGGCGGAGCTTCCTCGTGCTCCCCCAGCTGATGAGCCGTGGCCTAGGTTTTACAGGGGAAGCCCAGGGATTGCCCACGTTTTACAGGGGAAGCCCATTCCAAACTTTGCTCTTGCATAGGGAACATGGAATCATGGAATGTTTTGAATTGTAAGCAATTCTTCAAGGTCACAGAGTCCAGCCCTTGCCATGGGCTTCCACCATCCCACGTTGCTCCAAGCCCCGTCCAGCCTGGCCTTGGACGCTTCAGGGATGGGGCAGCCACAGCTTCTCTGGGCAACCTGTGCCAGGGCCTCACCACCCTCACAGGGAAGAATTTCTTCCCAATATCCAATCTAACCTTGTCCTCTGTAAGTGCAAAGCCATTCCCCCTTATCCAGTCACTGCTTTCTTTGACCTCCCTTTTCAACTGACATACCTGTAGAAGCCCTTCTTGTTATTCTATATGTCCCTTGCCAAGCTCAGCTCCAGCATTGGCCTTCCTGCTTCCACCTCTACACAACCGGGCAGTTTCCCTATACTTTTCCCATTATACCTCTCCCTGTTTCCACTGCCTGTGCATTTCCATCCTCCCCTTGATTTTGACCAGCAGGTCCCACCTCAGCCATGTCAGACTTCTGCCTTCCTTGCCCGATTTCTTGTCTCTGGAGATCATGAGCTCTTGTGCTCTATGGAAAGTGTCCTTAAAGACCTGCCAGCTCTGCTCTGCTGCTTCTCCCTGAGGGCAGTTTCCCAGGGGTCACACTGACTAATTCCTTGAAGAGTTGGCAGTTTGCTTTCCTAAAATTCAGAGCCCTGACTTTACTCTTCGCCTGACCTAAATCCCTCAGGACTGCCACCTCCACCAGAGCAACGTGCCTTTGGAGTCCCAGCTACACTTGGTCTCATTGCAAAAGCAACATTTGGAAACAAAAATTAAGTGCCAATATTAGGTAGTTACCCATCGCTGAGAAATGTATTCATAAAAAAAAGAGGAAAAGCACCAACGTTTCCCATAATGAACAAAAGCTCAATGCTGCTCTCAGCTGGACATGTGTTCTCCCTGTGCAGTTCCAGTTCCAATGGAGATTATTCCTTCATAATATATTTTTTATGGCACACATGAGACCTCTGAAATGCAGTGCCTTGTGTCCTGTAAATCATTTCCTGTAACTTGTGGATTCCTTTTCAACTGCATTACAGTAATGTGAATGTTCGGGGACTAACTCGAGCTGACAGAAGCGAAGCCTCACGTCCCCCCCTGCTCACAGTGCTGCCTCTCACAGTGTCCCACCCCAGCGCTGGAGAAGAAGCACAGCTGCACCCCTGGGCAGCAGCACTTGGCCTTGGGCGTCCCCTCAGGTGCTGAAGAGCTCACCGGGAGGAGCATGGTTCCTATCCTGGACAGCCCTAGCCCCCAGGAAGTCTGCTGCAAATTTGGAAATTAGGCTTGAACCTTAAATGAGAATCCCAGTAGGTGCAGTGTGGATCACACTGCAGGACTGGGGACAGACAGACACTCTCAGGAAGACCTGGGCAGAGCAGGTTTGCTTGGCTGCTCTGCTTAGCATATAGACATGGCCTCTCATATAATTGTTCTGGTATGTATGGATTTACCTTGAGAGAGGTGAATCCTTCTCATACATGGAGATACATTTATTCCAAACTGGAGAACCCACTGAGAGCCTGTTGGCAGCCACAAGCCTGCTCTCGAGTTTCCTGGTATCAAAAAACCCCAATCCAACCCAAGCCAAAACCCAAATAGTTTTCAGTTCTAAAAATATAAGATAAACCTCAAACTAGACTCTATTTAATGAAGTCACAGTGCTTTGGTCTTTCTGACACTGAGCACACACCCAAACTGCAGCACTTAGCAGAATGCCCCAGCTTGACATCCCTGTGGCTCCGGCTCCCATGACGTGCTGCACAGGAGACTAACAGGATTTACAGCAAGCCATACCGAACAGAGAGACAATTTCTTCTTGGGCACCAGCTTCCAGCCCAGAGGAAATTTTATAACCGGAATGTAAAGCCCTCTAAAACAAATGGTTCAGCATTAAATGCCTGCTGCTGGGCTCCGGCTCCTGATTCATCACAGAGTGTGTATTTCTCCTGCACAGATGTCAAACGCATCCATGAGCAGATCTGAGTGTTATCCAGTGCTGGCTAGTGCTGTTCAGCCATGGATGCAATAGGAGCTGATGGAGTGTAACACTTTATTTGACAGTTCTGTTCTTAAAGGCTTCTGTATTTACCCTGCATACTTGCCCCTCCAAGGCACATCAATTAGCAATGGGAGCACTTCCAAGGCAGGCAGCAGTGACCAGTCTAGCAAGGCCAACTGGGAATTTCCTGGGTAGGTTGGTCGGTGCATCACCTAGTTCATGCCCTACATTTTGGCAGGGATCAAGATCAGTTGGTTTTGACAAAGGGGAAGGAACTCTGTTGTGGACAACATGGAGCAGCCACCCCTTGCATGCAGTTTTTTCTAAGTTCCCATCACTTGGAGTGACTTGTGGCTGCCCCACCTGGGTGATATGCCTGTGATGCTCTCATCTCCACAGGGAGAGCAGTGCTGAGATTTGTCCCAGAATCTTGGTTATGGAGACACGTGACATTAAGTCATGGTAGGCAGCTGAGAGCCCTTCCCTGCACCAGCTGCCAGGGTCTGACTGCACATGCTAATGACCAGGCTCCAGTTAGAGCCATGTTTCACACATAATAGACTGGGAAGCCCCTTCAGAGGTGTTGCTGCCCCAGCTGGTGCTGTGCAAAGGCTGGTGGCCTGGCTCATGAGGGGAAACAGAACTCCACTCCAAGGCAGAGATGACTGAGTGCCAGCGCATTCGCTGCTTAGACATGGGGTCATCTACTCCAGTATTCTCACACCTTTGCTCCAGGAACAGAAACTGAGAGAGGAGCAGGGACAGAATTGGACTCTGAGGAGTCCTCAGACTGCAGAGCCCATCTGAGGGGACCCGGGCATATTTGGCCAAGTGAGAGAGGAGCTGGAGAGCATGTCTCTGCTCTCTAAACACATGAGCAGATGAGCACCAAGAAAGGAGGAAAATGGCCTCAGATAATAGTCTGTGCTGGCACAAAAACAAAGAGGTATGAGTTGGCACAAATAACTTTTGGCTGGAAATCAGGTGGTTTCTAACAGTGGGAGAAATGTTGTTCTGGAACAGATTCCTGAGAGGAGCGTAGGGGCAAGGCATGCAATTAGTTTTAAGATTGAGTTTGAAATGGACTTTATAACATCGTTGCCAGCAATTGCAGGGAAATGGGATTTGATGGCCCAAGCTGTCCCTTCTAGTTCCATGCTCCTGTTGTCATTCACAAGCACCGAACAGAGCAGAAGCCCTCTAACAGGAAAGGGCTCTCTAATCTATCAAAGGCTTAATAAGATCTGTTGAAGAGAAGCTGGAATTAGACTCATTTGAGTGCAATGAAATGGGTGTATTTTAACAAGGACAGTAATTTCCTTTTGTAATAATTTGTGAAGGAATATTGCAGGACACTTCTCTTGGAAACACTGCAACTGGAATTCTTTGTAAAGAACTGGTCCTGCTGGGCCCAGCTGTGAGGCAGGATGTGGTCCCTATAGGAGAGTCTCTGGCCTGAGAATCTCTGCATGCCAATATCCCAATTATTGCTTCTGCTAAGGACTAATTTTTAGAGATTATCACCTCAGTTTCCTGACGTTTACAAACACTAGGAATATATTTTTCAGGAAACTTCAGAGGTTAACCTCCCATAATTCCTCCTCATTATTTACTTGTCAACAGAAGCAAGGAAACACCTTGAAAAGATGTGGATTAATGCACACAGTGCTCTACTTCCTTCAGGGAATGAATAAAGTTTGTAAATATATACTGAATAGCAAAAAGACAGTAAAACTGCAATGACATTTAAACTCCAGTCAAAGAAGACACTCAAGATGTTTTGCAGTGGCGTTCCACTCTGTCAAAGCATTTTCCTATTCATGGAAACAGCTTCAGGTTTAGAATCATTGGTAATTCTGATGGTTGTTAGTAGTAGCTCCTGTGATCCAAACTGCACAGTCTGGGAACCTACATTCATTTCCTTGACCTACAATTACCAACGGTGGAAGAAGACATCACTGGGCAAGCTGCTCAGGCACCAAACCCACTGTTTCACTGATACGCTGTTCACAGTTGCTATAAAAAAAGGAACAGCTCTTGGACTTAGAAAAATGCATGTGCCACAAATACACTGTAGAACATGATTTATGCAGTGTAGAGTCCTGAAAGTGGAGCCAGAGGGAAAGCCAGTCAGCCTGAGAGGTGTGTGCTAGCAGAGGCAAGAGAGGAAAAAAGGGGCACTCACAGGTGGCACAGATGGTCTCTCAAGGTCCCACCAGCTCCTGAAGTCTGCCTTAGAACACTCAAAGGTGCTAAAGGCCCCTGGCTCCCATTACCAGCAATCAGAGTAGCTATGGCAAACAGGGGGGATGCAGGAGCTTCAGGATCTTTAGTTTCTGCTGTCACTGTTGGGACAAACAAGCCCTTAGGAAAGCCAAGAAAAGATTGAAACCAGGAATTTTCCTTCCATTGTTGAACACCTGAATTACAGATCTGTTCCCTCTAAACCTCCCCTTGCAGTTCTGGGGCTCTCCCTCCTCCCCCTGACTTTTCCTACAATCAACCCACTGCCCGCCCAGATCCCTCTGGTGCTGCAGAGAGCCAGCCTTGTCTCTCCTTGGGGAGATGCAGATGGAAAAACACAGGCTGTGTCACCCTGCTCACACTGAGCCCAGCCTGGGGCAGCCAGCACCGCCAGGGACTCGGCCCTGGCAGCAGGGTTGCACAGGGCTCAGCCCGAGCAGTGTCCTGCTCAGGGGGGCTGCAGCTCAAGGTCAGACCTCCCGAGCAGCCTCCTCCCTCTCTGCAAGCTCAGGTCCAAGCCCCCAGTTCCCTCCCACATGCCCTCGATCTTAGTAAGCATGGGACTGGCTGCTCTCCCCGTAGGAAGGGCATTGCAGGGCCCGCCCCATCTGTCATGTACTCATCGGTGTAAATGGGTGAGTGGCTCTATCTGCACAGGATCAGGAGCTAATCTCCCACTCTAATCTCGGTTCTTACAGAATGAGGACCAGGGCTTGCACAGGCAGCCCTTCACTGATTGCACAACAGGATGACATGACGAAGCCGTGCTGAACACAGTGTTAGTTGGCTGTCTCCACCCTGGGCTAAGCAGTGATGATGGTAAGAAAGGGGAAGACAGCAACCACAGAGAAGCTGCCTCAGATTTGCAAGTATCGGACTATATCATCACTTGGCTGCAGAGAGGGAAACTGAGGCAGAGAGGGAGGCAGAGGTCACCTATGGTCACGGAGTTACTTTGATCCCAGTTTCAGAAGTCACACTATCTGATCCCAGCCCTGATGAGGGCATGACACCCAGGGCTGGAGGCTGGTGGAGGCTGGCATAGGCTGCAGAGGCTGATGGAAGCTGGCAGAGGTAGCAGAGGCTGACAAAGACTGACTGATGGGAGTAGAGGCTGGCAGAGACTGGCAGAGGCTGGCAAAGGCTGACAAAGGCTGGCAGAGGGTGGCAGAGGCTGCAGAGGCTGCATCATGCAGAGACCAGCCCCAACTGTGTGGCTTCAGCTTCACAGCCAGGGCTTCCTCCAGGGCAGCTCTAACTTGAGCAGGGCCATGTCCTGCTGCTGCCATGGACTGCACAATGCTGGCTGCAGAGACATCAGGACACCATGTAGCCAGTCAGCCAAGGACAAATGTGTAACAGGACAGCCAGGAGACCACCTGGCCTCCCTACTGTGCCACCTGATCCCTGTGACTCCCACTGTTAGTGCCCTGCTCACTCGGTGCTGGAAGATTCCCTGCAGCACTGGGGGAAATCCTGAAATGGGAAGAAGTGGGACATACTTAACAAACAGTGCAGAGCCCAGGGCCTTGGACACAGCTCATCTGCTGCATGGCCTGCTGCCACATTTGTATCAGGAGGCTGGATTAGAAATGTTTCACCAACATATTCTGTGCTTTCTAAAATGCCCTTCACCATCTGCATGGGCCACGCCAGGAGGGCTCCCCGGCTGGGCAGCGTGGCTGCCTAAGGAGCTGGGGCACATGCTGCAACCCTGCACAGTCCATCCCCTGATGCAGGACACCCCCTGTGCTTCCTCACAGGCCAGCGATGACTGTCTATGGCCAGATGCCATTGCAGGCGTGCAGCCTCCCAGCTCCACCTCGGGCAGCTGGCTCACACCATGCTCTGAGGTGCTCGTCATGCACTGTCGTAGCTTTCAGAGAGGGAATGGGCAGTCCATTCTCTGCAACCATGTATTGAAGGGGATTCAGCTCCCCCTGAGCACCAGCCAAGGTGATTTTCTTCTCCCTTTCCTTCTCCCTCACATGGCCTTCTTGGGCCATGGAGCCAAGACAGTCACTACTGCCCTTTGCTGGAAGCAGCAACGCCCAGTGTGAGTCCCTGTAAATCATCTGTTCTCTCTCATCCCTCCCCTTCTCTCTGTGGTTCCTCCTCCCTCCTCACCTGCCACTCAGCCAAGCCCTGCCGATTTCAGTAATGTAATCCCTACTTATTAGATAGATCCTCCACCTACCTCATAATTTCTGTAGCTCTTCCGTGAGCTGCCTAATTTATCACTCTGCCTGGTAACAAGGTACCCAGTGTGCTACCACTAAGATTTATTCTTCAGAAACACCCATGCCACCTCCTTGGCAGGGCTCTGCTCTCTTGGCTCCTGAGGGACTCTTTCTTTCAGGATTTTGAATTATTTCACTTGGGATTGAGTCTGGAAGCATTCCCTGGAGATGATATTTCCCATCCCTTAGCTGCCAGAGATGGAGCAGTCCTGCTCTGGAAGGCAGAACATTGAGGGATGATGAGAAGGACCAGGAAACAAAATGGGTGTTTGCCACATGTAGTCCTCTCTGATGAATCCTGCAACCTGAGCTTATCCCCTGCTGTGAGAATACAGCAAATGTATTCAGGTTGTGATCCAGTCCAGCTGCAGGAGTGAGTTCCAGATAGAACTGACTAATGTAAAAAACATTTGGCTTCATTTGGGAGCAGAAAACCCTTGCTGTATGCCAAGGGACTGACTGGGCAAGCTGGTGTCAGTGCATGTCAGGCCAGGGTCTTACTTGCAGTTCCAGCCCACAGATCCCAGGGAATAGCCCCCGTGTCCTCATACCACCTCCTCTCAGGCCTGTCAGGGCCACAGCCAGGCTGCATTTGCCCCTCCTGCCATGCTATGCTTCTCTGTACCTTCCTCTTCCTTTTTATCCACTGGCTGGGAACACCAGGGCTTGGCCTCGCTGGCAGCTGGCCACCCCCAGGGCTGTGGCAGCAGGACCAGATAGCAGCCCCGCCAGCCCTCATCACCCCTCCATGCCTCTGGTCCCTCTTCCAACAACTCTAGCAGGTTGGCCAGCATGGGCCAGGTTTGTCCTTGCTGTGGCACTCAGCTCCCACTTCCTTGGTATCCACTGGCTGGGAACACCAGGGCTTGGCCTCGCTGGCAGCTGGCCACCCCCAGGGCTGTGGCAGCAGGACCAGATAGCAGCCCCGCCAGCCCTCATCACCCCTCCATGCCTCTGGTCCCTCTTCCAACAACTCTAGCAGGTTGGCCAGCATGGGCCAGGTTTGTCCTTGCTGTGGCACTCAGCTCCCAGGACTTCTCCAACCCTCTGCATGGATTTTGGGGAGCTCCTGGACTGGCTTCAAACTGGAGCAGTGATCCAGAAGGAAAGGCAGCAGTGTCCTGCCCAGAGTTCAGGACATGGCAGGGGAAGTACGCTGTGATGGAGGTGGAAATACCTGTGCAGGGATCATTGGGCCCTTTCCCACCTGCTCTCCTTGTCCCTGCCCCATGAATGGCCGGCACTGTGCTGGGCACATCCCCTGCTGCTTCCTTGTTTGCCCCTTTCCAGCTGTGCCACTTTCTGTGGCAGCTGAGCAATGCAACCTCTCCTGGCCAGGTGCCAGTTTTCTTCCACGATGTGAGAAGTGATAGCCCATGAACTTGAGAGAGTTTGGGGAATGTTTAAGGAAAGGAGAAGGTAAAAGCCTCATGATGACAAAGCAAGAGGGCTGGGGCTTGCAGTCAGGCACTGTGAGACTCAGAACCCACCGTGCAGGGGGCTGGAAGCAGAGTGGATGCCTGATACTGCTGAAACAAACTTCAGCTTCACCTGAGCAGAGTTTCTAAAGGCTCCACCATAAAGGTCAAGTAGTCCTTCCCAGACCATGAGCCTTTCTTAGAGAAGAATCAGCTGCAGCTCTCGTTATGGAAAACAGTCAAAATAATACAGAGATGCTCCCTCTGAGGGAAAATAGATAGTGCGAGTTATTCCATCTTCCCATTCAGTGATATCAGTTTAGAAAAGCGAGGCTATTTACAGAGAGCATTTTGCTTCCAGTACTTCTGAAGTAAGTGAATTCTGAATTAGTTTAAGTGCAGGATAAATCAGCGAAATAGGAACATCTTTACACTCCAATAAGATGCTATTACTCATAAGCATATTGCACTCCAGCTTGTGGGCTAAAACTACCAGTGCATGACAGGACACCAAGGGCATGAAATACAGGGGATCCATGAAAATTAGCACAGCACCTTTGGTGTGAAGAGGTAATTTGGGATATTGATTGGCGATGATAGCAGCCCAGTGCTGAGATGCTCTGGCCTGATCCTGTAAACCCAGGTGCTCCAGACAGCCATGAAAACCCCAAAACCCCTTCCAAAAACAATCTGTATTTCTTCAGATTTCAAATCAGAGGCTGAAGCAGGAACATGGAATTAAATGTTGTGGAGCATGCGAGGCCCCATGACTTGTTTGCCACATCCATCACAGCAGCAAGGAAGGACCCCAGGCAGGAGCAGAACCCAGCCAGGCACACAGCACACATGGCAGTGACAGGGTCTCTGCAGTGAGTGTGACCCAGGCTGGAGCACGGTGTGGAGGGTGCCGACTGCCCAGAGGTGGAAAGAAAATGAGGAGCTAAGGCCACTGCAGAGGAAGATGGAGCATCACCACAGGATGTTTGAAGAAATAAATTTTTTTCTTTTTTACCTCTGTGACCTCCCTGGTTGGGGGACACCTGCCCTGGGCACAAGGAAATGGCACAGGTAACCCCATGCCCTGTTCCCCACTGCACAGGCTGTTTGGCCTGTGGAACAACACTGGGCAAGCTCCGCTCCTGGCAGCACACATGGAGCTCCAGTGTTTCCAGTGTCATTCTGTAGGATACAAATAGGATATGCCCTCAGAAAGACAAACCTGGAGGGCTCCAGGGATGACTGGACATGATGGATTGGACTTCATGGATGTGATCAGCTGTTGAGCAAGACCTTCAGCACAGGCAGTCACTTCCAGCCCTTCAGATATCTCTCCAGGGAAAGAACCTCCTTGGGCTGCAAGTTCAGGCAGAAGATGGTCAGAGAGGAATGACGCTGAGCCTTCATCATCCATAGTCCCAGCTGACTTCAAACATGACAAATAAGAGGATGAAGAGCATAAAGGGCTTTGCAATTTCCACCATTTCTCTCCCCTCTCTCCTTGCAATGGGGAAGGAGACTGAAGTTCCTGAGGCAGTTCCAAGCATTTGGTCAGTGACCCAGCCAGGTCATCATAGCACCACGTGCTGAGGTACATTGTGCTGAGATTTCCCATGGGCTCCCAGCTGCTTTCCCACTGCCAGGTGACCTTCCCATGGGTTGATGTCTGGGTCCTGGACTTCCAGCTCTGCAGTAGAGGTGTCAGAATCCTTTCTGGGAAATGGAACACAGCCATGCACTGGATGCAGAGAGGCACCGAGAGTCTCTCCCTGATCCCTTGACATCTTTCACCCTACTTCTCACAAGCCGCTTGGATTTTGTGTCAAGAGGGTGATTCTGCAAATTACATCGGTTCTTGTCTCCTCTTCGTTGGCATGGCAACCTGGGAGGATGGATGGCACAGCCTTGCTATAGCTCTCAGTGATGCAGACACATCCCAGCTCCTCCGTGCCTGTGCTCCCGCTGATCAAGGCAGACAGTGCCACAATCCCAAACAGAGCAGCTCTGTGGGAAATGTGGGGCCCAGCTCCCAGGATGCTGCTGGGCTCTGATTCCTAGTGGTGAAAGGGCTGAGCTTGGCTCAGGGTGAGGCAGGAGCAAACTCAAGTGCAGGACATGGGCGCCCAGGCCAGCATCACCCCAGACCCACTTGCCAGCATGACCACATCCCAGCTCTTGGACCTCCTAGTCCTGGGCAGGGATCCACTATCCCTGCTGTCTCAATAAATGAATTTAAGCATTTTCCAGCTCACCGACCAGAGCCTTTTCTGGGCTTGCATTTGTGTCTGATTAATGAGACAGTTGGTCATTTACACGTCTCTTGAGGTCTCTTGTCTTTCCTGAGTAATTCTGAAGTTATGGCTGTTTACACAGAAGAAAATCACATCACCTTGCCAAGAGCACAGCTGGAGTAATCCACGTGGAAATTGATCCTCAAGGACCTGAGGCAATGGTATGGCAATGGAGTTTCAGTGAGTGCTCATAGTTTCCTGGAAAACACCTCCTGCAAGTTGAAAGTTGCCCACCTAAATCCTGGGGAGACCAGTGCTATTCCTGCCCCAAGGATCCGAAGTGCCTGAGACTGTTTGACTTCTCCTTCTTTGGGAGAGGTGCTAGCAAGCCAAGGGGACTGGGACTGGCCATCACAAAAGCCCTGTATTGTGGATTCCTCCCAGCTGGGGATGGGAGGATTGATTTGCAGGAGCAGACTGGCTGTCAGACCCATTTGTGATAAATCTGTTTGCAAAATTATTATGTTAAAAGGTTTTAATTATTAGGGACATGTTAGGAAGACAGCTGGGATTTGCCTTCTGTTGTTCCCATCAGGCCTGATCAGTCCTTGGTTTTCTCACATCCCAGCATAAATCTGGAATAATCCTCCAGGTCAGAGGAATCAGGCTGCTGTCACGGCAAAACCCAGCCTGGGAAGAGTGCGCTGACAGGGATGATTTGGGGAATGCTTTTACAAAACCAGGACTTGTTCCTGAGTCTCAGACCTGGGATTTGTGCCCGCGCTAAGTCCTGAAGATTCTGTGTGTGTGACCTTGGAGCTGCTCTGCCTTTGAGGAGCAAATGCTGCAGCCCAGCATCGCTGGCAGCACCCCACTCCAGCTGGGTTTCCAGGAGGAACTTGGAGCCAATTCAGATCCTCAGTCCTGGCTGTCGAGAGCTGCTGTCCCACCTTGCTGCCATCAGTCCGGGCTTTTCCTGGGGCTGCAGAACTGCGCTGGGTGATCCTGAGCAGGCGATTACCTGAGGCATCCTGACTGTGCTTAGGCAGCTCACTCTGCCACTGGAACGGGAGGAGCCTGGCACCAGGCTGAGCACAGCAGCACAGGGTCTGATAACACAGGGTCCAGTGGCACAGCATTCCTGTGTGCAGGGATGGATAGGAGGTGCCCCGCAGGTAATTTACGACAAGGTTCTACTGGAGTACCCCACTCTGAGACTACTGTTATCCCCCAAAAGCCCCCAGGAGAGTGGCTGAGCAAGGGCTGGGCAGACAACTTCCCTCTTGCTTTCCCTGCTTGGGTGGACCTGACACCCAACTTTGCCAGCAATGCAGGTTTGACACCTCCCTGCTCTCTAGCCGAGCTCTCATGTGGCCCTCTGAAAAATAATTTCAATTTAGTAAGTTCGGTTAACTGCAAATTAATCCAAAAACAATTTTGCACAGGTTCCTTTTTCATTATAAAAACATTCTGATCTGTCTTTTCAATTCTCAGAGTTGTCTTTCTGTGGTAATTTTCCTTCTCTACCCTCTCCCCTCTCCTCTTCTGCTGCTA
>NW_008238321.1:4504782-4507998 GCF_000691975.1 Corvus brachyrhynchos
AAAAGCCTCAGAAACTCCTTAACCCCTGCACCTTCCCAGGGGAGAGGCACAGGGTACTCATCCCTGTGCACATGGCACATGGTGTGTCCTCAGGAGAGACTCTTAAAATTCCTGCCAAGGCACCAAGGTAGTGTTTGTCACAAAGCAGCATCTTGCTGGCACGGAGAGCCCTGTGTGGGACCACAGCTGGCAGCAGCTGGCAGTGCCCTGGGCTGGGCTCATGCCCTGGTGCCCACAGACCCTTTGGGTCTGCCCTCCCGTGCCAGCAGGCTCGGAGCTCACTGTCTCACTGCGCTCATTGCCTGGTTTCTGCCCCAGACAGGCTGTCGCTGAGCTCGAGGTGAGGCTGTGGCTGGGCAACCCCACCTTGACACCGTGGCCAGCTGGGGAGCCAGTGTGCAACACCGTGTGTCCCCTAGGGCCAGCAGACTGTGTGCCCACAGCGCTGCCAACACAGCCAGGACTGTCCCCTTGGCCCGCCCGGTGCCCAGCCGCGCTCCTGCCCGGGGCAGAAGGCAATCCATCTCACTGCTTATCACTGTGCCGCTCAGGCCTGATTTACTGTTACTGGCAGTCAGCAACCTTTGCCATTTATATTCGGTGCCAAGCCTCAATTTACAGTATACTTTCTGCTTCAGCTCACCCCAGCCTCTATCTCTACCTTCCACATTAATGAAGGATATGTGTGGAATTCATCTTGGAATTTATTTAAAAACCATCAGCCATTCTGGCTTTAATACATTCCCTCATCAAGGCAGCACAAAGCTCGATTTAAATGAAAATTAGGGAATTATGGATTGTCACCCAAGCCAGAACCCCATTTGGTCCTGCTGTACTGGCAGTGTCCCCTTTGGCACAACCACAGCCAGGCACACAGGGAGCCACAGCCACTGATGGGGAGAAAAGTAACATGCCTGAGAAAGTAAAATCTGTTACAAGAGCTGCCCCAAGTTTCATCAAGGCTTCAGGAAGTCTGTGCTGTCACAGTCGGCAAAGCCAGCACCTCCTGGTGCCAGGGCCCCTGCACAGCTCCGGCCCTGGAGATGAGAAGACGCTGCCCTGACTTTGGCCTCAATCCAGTAGCAGCAATCGGTGGTGGCTGCTGCTTTCCTTGTAAGAGTGTGGAAAATGGGTTTATAGCTAAAAAAGGAATTAAAATACTGAAGCAATAGGCCAGCAGTGAGTAGCACATAATCCCTGCAGAATAAGCAGAGCTAAAGAGCTGAAAGCAAAAAAGAGCACAAATAGAAAATCTGCAATTGTTGTGTAGCTTTGCTTGCTGGGAGCTGCTCCAGCACCTGCACAGAGACCCTGGCTGGGGGCCAGGTCCTGCACCCAGAACCCCGGGCACAGGGGCCAGCACAGGGGCCAGGGGCCCTGCTCATGCCTGTCAGGGTGATGGGGTAGCCCTGGGTGGCCTAAGAAGATGCCACATGGGAGTTGTGTGTGCAGAGAAATGATTCATGTGGCCAGGCTGACAGAAGGGGGTCCTGCAGAGGCCTCCAGGACAGCTGGGGGGCACTCATGCACCAACATGGGCGGAGGCAGGGCTGAGCAGGGGACAGCGTGTGGGTGGCAGAGTGGCTCTTACCCCAATTGCACAGATCTATCAGTTTTCCTGCAGTTAAACTAACAGGCTTGGTGGTGCAATGTGTGCCCAGTGCTGGAGCCAGCAGGGTGGCTGTGGCACTGACATCCACTGCTCCACTGGGGGGGCCTGGGCATGAGACCCCCAAGTGACCGGGCCAGCAAGTGATGAGCTCTGGGCCTGGGGGCAGCTCAGTGAGGGGCTCTGGCTCGAAACTCAACTTGTTGGGTATGTGAAGGTTCCAGAAGGCAGCTCCAGATGCTGCCCACCAGCCAGGGAAGGGCTGGGCCACGTGTGCTCGCTGCTGCAGGGAGAGGGCTTCTGCACAAATTCAGGAAAAAATAACAGATATTGCCGAAAAACCCTGTTTCCCACATTTGGCACCAACTTATATTCTTTTGGAGAGCCAAGTATTGCTCCTTTGAGGAAGGGACAAAAGAAATATCATTGACAAGTTTTTCAGCCTCATTACAATATTCTATAAAACAAATGTGCCAGTGTACCAGAAAATACAGATGTTGCAGCTGTCATTTGGGATAACCTGATTATCCTTTTATTTCTAGCTTAGTTCAAAATAAATTAGCTGTGGTAGTCTGTTCAGAGAGATAATGAAGGTCAGGCTAAACACCGGAACGTAGGAAGCACTCTCCAGGTCAGAGCCACACCAGGCTGCAGAGCCAGCCTTGTGCACAAGCCTGCTCATCACACTGTGCCCAGGACCTTCTGCTCCCTTCCTAGAGCCACTGAGAATGATGGTGAAATGCTGGTGGGAGATGAAGCTGGTGCAGGCTGATGCATGCTGCTGCTCCAGCACTGCTGGAAGGCTGCCAGGAATGGGCTCCTTCCACCGCTGGAAAACGGGAGTCCTGCCTGCGGGCAGGGGTGTGGGCAGAGCACTGCGCAGAGCCAACGCCTTTGTGGGATGCTCCCTGGCAGCCTTGCATTGCTGCAGAGGAGGTCTCCGAGGGAAGGTTTTCCCAGCATTGGGGCTGCCTCGGGAGTGAGACGTGGGCGCTGTGCTGCAGGGCTGCCCCGCAGGTGAGCCAGGTCTGGCCAGGGCTCCCCGCAGGGCTCCAACCTGCACCCCACTCCGGCTGAACTTTCAGACTGAGAACTGCTTTGCTTCTGGGGTCTGATCTTAGTCTAATTACAACTGGATCCAGCACAGTCTGTGCGCAGATTCAATGCCCCATTCACATTATTAACTCCACTCACTTTTTAACAATAAAAAGTGAAGACATTTTCTTTGCAAGTCTGATGTTATTTTGGCAGCTGTTGAACATGCCAGTCTTTGCAGAAGCTAATTCTTCTGAATCAGGCCATAGTCAAATCTCTTTTTTCTAACTGTAGAAATTTAAAGCCCAAATAATTAGATAATCCCAAATACAAATTAATAAAGCCTGAGGAAAAGGAAAAGGGAAACAAGCCACTTTAGTGAGGTCCCATCCCATATGTTCTGACAAAAATAATGCAAATAAACACAGGTGTAGGTGTGCGGCAGGACTGGAGCGTGACTCTGCAGACTCGGTTCACATCCTTGGTTTGCCTGTGCTCTGTGCGATGTTTTCGGAGGGTCCCCTGACTCCTCCAGAGAGGCTGCAGGGCTGTGGCACTTGCTTCAGGCTGGC
>NW_008238321.1:4508211-4518634 GCF_000691975.1 Corvus brachyrhynchos
GCGCTGCCAGAGCTCCCGCCCGGCTGACAGGGACCGGTCCCGGCCACCCTGGAACCCCGCCCCGCTCCTGATGGAATTACATTACAAGTTTGCCGTCTTACAAATCGGTAGTAAATACAGTCCCAAGGAGTGCAGCTGAGGGGCCGGGCGAGCAGAGTTGGGGCTCTGCCACCAGCACAGCAAACGCTCGTTGGGCTCAGCCCCGCAGCACCTGGGGATGCCAGGCTGCCCCCGGACCTGCCCTCTCTCCTGTGGGGCTCTGCAGGGAGGCTCCCAGCCAGGAAAGATGAAGCACTGTCTCTGGACCAGCATGTGAAAGGAGCTCGAGTGTCCCGAGGGTTTATTGGCACCGTGGGCAATTAGAGGGGGCAGGAGCAGCGTACCAGCACCACAGAGTAGGTGCTGAGCAATGCTGGAGCTGGACACTCCTCACTGAGCAGGGCTGGCTGCCCACACGCTCATAAATATTCTCGATGCAGGCAAGACTGGCTGGGTTTTGATGGTGGTTTTGCTAGAGAGCTTTTGCAGGGATCTTTATCATTCAGTGTCTGTGTAAAACACTTTCCAGAGTCTAAATTCTGCTATAGAAAAACTATTTATCAAGTGCCCCCCTCTGCTGATGCACTGGGAAGGAGTTGCCAGCCCGCGCTGACAGCCAGCTCCAGGCAATATGATAGATATGTGGCTAATAATCAATCGATACTTTTGTTTAGGCCTCTGTCTATCAGTCTGGCATTGTGTGAACTAATTAGATGATAAAATGTGATGAATGTGTATTAAAGTCAGCTTCCTCCTGTTAGCACTCCAGGGACCCTTTCCATTTTCTAGCTGACCTTTTAGATCTCAGCTTTATTGTACGTGAACGCAATTAAATCAATTTGTCAGATATTTGCATTGCTCCTGCTAGTTCAGAATTCAATTAGTCAGTGTCACTTTACTGTCCTTGTCAGCCTCTGCACCAGCTCAGGGGGAAAAAAACAACCAAAAAAACCCACCCAAAAAAGCCTGTTCAAACCAAACCAAATATACTAAAACTCGGCCCCTCTCTCTGTGGCTCATTCATCCACGGCTCACACTATTTCCTGCTGCTGCCCCATGCTGGGGCTGCATCCCAGCTGGTGCATGGGGCTGTGACACCCGAGGTTCCCCTGCACCAGGGTGGAGGGGACTTGGCTAGAGAAGGCAGACCACTTGGGGCTGCTGGGGCAATTAGCAGGCACCCCTTGTTACCACTGCTCTGTGCCGAGTGAAATCTTGTCTGGAAAAATTATTCCCAGAAGCAGAATGAACCCACAGCAGCCATCGCCACGCTACAAGGGTTTTAACAATATTCAAATGAGAGCCAACCTTGGCAATTATTTTTCTTCCTGCTGCTCTGAAGTGATGGCTCCTTTATCCATATTTTATCAGCCAGCAAGGAGCTCTGATAGTTAAGATTCTGCTGCTTGCTTAGATCCATGAGAGCACATCCTGCAAGTCTGTTTGAAATTAGCACACAGGAATGGGGCTGTGAGCCAGGGCTCGGTCTTTGCCCTCCCCATTGGAATGTGGAGTTACTCTTAATGGTAGAGCTGGCAGGGGTGGGAGTTGGACCGATGGCCCCCAAGCAGCATCCCTCATGCTTGGCTCCTTGGCACTGTCTCCAGCCCCTTCCCCCAGCGCTGCCTCCACCCTCACCCACAGCTGGTGTGTGGCAAGATGGCCACATCCATCCTCCATCTCCTTGCAGCTAAAAACTCACATGGGGGAGTGCCAGCTCCAGGCACTGCCAGAGCACTGTGTAATGCCCGTGCTCTGTCTGAGCCGGGCTCAGCCTCATCAGTCCCCACTACCAGCCCAAGGTCTGACCCAGACCCCCTGCTGCAGCACAGCTCTGTTCAAAGCCACCGTGGATAGGCTTTGAGGGAAGTTGTCTCTGGAAAATGCTTGCAAAGGGCTCTGCAGGTATTTCCAGTCAGAAGGTATTGCTGGGGCCTCCCAAAGTGGAGAAATGCCACTAGGGAGAGCCCCAGTGAGGGCTGGAGCAGCAGATGGGAGCTGCTGCCCTCCTGCTTTGAGCAACACCCAAGAGAGGGGAGATAAGGCTCATGGGATCTAATGTTTGGATGAGAGGAGCTTTGCTTGCACAAGATCACCTTCCTCCTTTGAGTTCTGGCTGGGATATGAATATCTGAGCCATGGCAGGTATAATTAACAGATGGAACAGGCTAATTATGTCCTTTGCATGTACGCAGAAGACGCAACTGTTAATTGCTGTTTGCACATTTATTATTCCGAGCACTAGGGCCACTGGCATTTCCTGTGACATGTGCCCTGTTCAAAAACAAACACACTGTGC
This sequence comes from Corvus brachyrhynchos, assembly GCF_000691975.1. Classification (NCBI taxonomy): domain Eukaryota; kingdom Metazoa; phylum Chordata; class Aves; order Passeriformes; family Corvidae; genus Corvus; species Corvus brachyrhynchos. The sequence goes on from NW_008238321.1 coordinate 4,510,550, forward strand.
TCCTGTTTGCGCTCCAGTACGATTTAAGGCCTAATGAATCTCAGCTGCTCTGCTGCCCTGTGCTTTGAGAGGGTGCTTGGAGGGACGGTGCCAGTGGCAGCCCCCAGGCCCCACAGTCGGCAGTGATGGAGCTGGGGCTTGGCTGCACAGTGGGGACAGTACTCCAGGCTCTGCAGGGGAATGGGCTCATAGGGAACCAGCCATTGCCTCACTGCCAGCATCACAGGCTGCGAGTGCTCCACACTGAGCTCCAGAGGCCAAACTTCACATGGTTCTTCTGTGGATGGTTCAGGAGCTCACACAGAGACCCTGGACATTTATGGGACTATCCTCAGGTGCCACTCAGTGTCTGCCAGCTGGAAGAGCTGAGACCAACTGCAGGTCAGAAGATGCTTCCAAAATCCCCACTATGAGTTGGAGCATCCACCATGCTGAAGCCTCTTCACTTCTGAGCAGGTCCCAGTCCCCACCTCATTCCCACCTCTGCTCTGAAATCAGCATCAGGAGCAAAATTTCCCATCAGGGCAAGACTCCTCTGGACACTCTCTTGGCTTTGGGCAAGGGCTGGCCTACCTGATGAGAAGCGATCCCCCATGCTGGGGTGGATCAGGGGGCCGCAGGGACTGAGGAGGGGTACATCAGCACAGCCCTGGTCCCGGCTGGGCACATGATGAGCCCTGTTGGAGCACAACCCACAGTGACGACAAGTATGGCCTGGAAAAGACACCCCACTTCTCTCTGCCTCTCTAAAAAAACACCAAGGAAAATAACAACTATGCTTTCAAAAGTAGTGGTTAAATCTTGAGTCTTGAATAAGTATTTGTTTGAGATCAGCGCTTGGAGCTCAGCAGTTTGTTATATAAACACTGGAGATGAATAGCAGAGGAATTTCTACCTTTTCTATTAAAGAGTTGAGATGTATTTCAACGAGCACACTTTCACCAAGGGGTCTGAGCTAACAATCTCCAGGTGAATGCATTCCTTTATGATTACAGAAAGCTGTTTCTGTTATTCCCAGAGAAGCAGGACATGCTGCATAAACCTCCACTCCTCAACTTGCCAGAGGTGAGAAAGCAACCCCCCCACTAGCACAAAGAGGGTTGGAAACAACAACAGGAGAAACGACCCCAAACCCATACCCCTGGGGTAAGTAGGTCTGGGAGTGCTGGGTTTCCCAGCTCCCTGGTCAGGGAAGCCAGTTGCTGCTTTCCCATGGGAACTGCAGATCATTGCCATCCACATGTCCCCTCCTTCAGTGGCATGAGCTGTGCTGCTGACATCCAAATGCTTGTGCTGAGCACTGAAACACGTGGGAAGGTCAGGAGGTGACCTGCACAAATGAGACACAGCTGCCTTTTGTGGATATCTAGCGACCGCATTTCTGTGCTGAACACTGATGAGTGCCACTGTTTGGGAGTGTCAAGCACTGGTGCACTACACACTTTAGAAAATGTCCTGCATGAAGCGTGGGGACCCCAGGTATCAAAAGCAATCTCTTCAACCTGATCCCACCAGCGAAATTATGGATTAGAAATTTCAAAAAGCTTGGAAACGCAGAAGCTAAGTTTCTAATGCTGATGTTAACTCAGGCCAAATTGAATTTAACTTGTCCATTTTACATAATATGTCTTGATAGACACTTTGTCATGGAACTCAAAATAGGAAGTATTTACTTGTACAAAGATGATGAATTTGTGTTCCTGTTACAAATACATATTTTACATGCCTTTGACTGATGACTTTCAGAGCCCAATGTAGTGTTGTGATGTTGGTTTATATTTTCAGAGTACAGAAAGGGAGGGGCAACATGGGCAAGAAGGAATAAAACCCACAAATGAGCTTGGCATTAAACTGCCTCAGAGCCTGTATTCCTGCCTGTCTGGGGCATGTCCCTGTGTGTGGGTTGGCAGCTCAGCAAAGCCCCTGGTCCAGGGAATGGAAGCTGCTGGGGCTGGTTGGACCCCACTGCAGTGATTCAGGGGGACTGGAGAGAGATTCCTAGCTTGGCGCCAATCAAACCCAAAGCTGGGCTCCTACAGAAAGGGAGAGGCTGAGGAGCAGGGACCAGTGAGTGCCCAGGCCACAAGCTGAGGTGTTCAAGCAGGAAACGTTTAGGCTCTTTTCACAGAATTGAATTAAAATATCAAGGAAGCAGCAAATGCTGTAACTGTTTCTTTACTTGCCTTTTTTTTTTTTTTTTTTTTTTTATAAATATATTTCTTCATTCAAACACTCCAAGGTTTGTCCTGGGTACTTATAAGCTGCTTCAGTATGAACCTGGTGATTTGGATAAAATAATCACAGACCAAAGTGGCATCTTCTGCCCTCAGAAGGCCCCAGAGGTGCAGGATCTGTGGGGAGGATTTGAGAGGTTGATGGGAGATGGCTAAAGGAGAATGGGGTGAACTCCCGCATGGCACTGCTCTCCCTCTCTCCCAGCACCCTGCACTGCCCTCCATCCCAGAGGGTCACAAGAGCTGCATGAGAGCTGCCCGTGGGCTCCAGCAGCACCTCCTAGTACTGTGCAGGGACTGTCCACAGGTTTCATCTTCTGCCTGTCCCATCTGTGCACAGGGAGCTATTCATTATTCCAGCTGGTCTTGCTGTGATAAATGTTTTCCAGAAATCAGTTCTAAATGTCCTTTTGCAGAGCCTGCTTCCATCCATCCCCCCTGCACCACTGGGCAGAGCTCTTCACTGTGCCAGAAGAATTACAATTCTGCACCACAGAAGGAGGAAACAGAGCTATTAATTTCCTTGCAAGTCTGCAGGGCACTTCCAGGACGGACGCTGCCTTTAGTGAATGCTGCTCATTTCTGGATGGAAGAGGAGTGCTTGCACCAGTCAGGTCCCCAGCACCAACCTATACCACACCCATGAGGGGCCTCATGAGGGGTCACACACAGTCTGCCCAGGCAGGCGAGGGGGACAAGAGCTGAGTCCCAGCTGAGTCCCAGGGCAGACCCTCCTCTGACTGGGGGGCTGGAGCAGGGATGGGTTACAGACCTGGCAGCCAGGAACACCAGGCAGGAGAAGGGTGGAAAGCAGGGTGGGTAGAATTGTCTAAACGCCCCAATTCTTATAACGGAAGCAACTGTGAATCATTTGAAATGCCAAAATCTTGACAGGATGATGAGTTAAACCCAAGTGTGAATTCAATTATGTCTTGGGGCACCAGAGCTGCCACAGCACATGCCTGGAGCACCAGAGGAGCAGGGGCAGCCGACCTGCCAGCCCAGGGGGTTCCCACTGCTCTCGGGGGGCTGTCCCTGTCCAAGCAGGCTAGTACTGCAGGGGCTGGCATGAGGCTGGTCCCTTCATGCTGTGAACAGGGCAAAGCAGAGCTGCAGCTCCGCATGGCCCTGTGCAGCCAGGTGTGGTGGGCAGGGTTCCCTGAGCCCATTCAGCCCCTCACCCTCTCTCACGGGCTCTTGACTGGCCCTTGCTGGGGGAGGAGGTGCCAGTGGGCTGCTGGAGCCCAGCCTGTACCGGGACCCTGTGCCCTAAGATGCCAGTTGAGGAGGCATTTCCCTCACTGCTGCAGCAGCTGGGCTGGCTGCTCCCACAGCTCCTGCCCTCTGGCCCTGCTGACAGTGACCCCAGTTCTGCATCCATCTCATTATTGCTTTGTGGTGGGAGCAGGGATGTGCAGGGCATCAGTCCTGCCATCAGTCATGCTGGCAAGAAATACGTTCACAACTTTCCCTCCAGCACTGCCCCTTTAGCCCACACACTGGCAGCAGCCCTGTACTTGCCTTGGATGGCTGGAATGAGGAGAGCAGGCCACCATCAGGTATGGGTTAGCTGCAGCAGGCACACACATGTGCCTTGGGGATCAGTGAGCACAAATGGTACCAGGTAGGGCCCACACAGGGACCCAGCAATGAGTAGCTGCTAGTTCCACCAGGACAGGACCAGACTGGGCTCTGCTGCTGCTCAGAGCCAGGAACCAAATGCCAGTGGCAGGGATGTGGCTCAGCACATTGCAGCTGCACTTCCAGGAGGGGTCAGTGGGGTTGGCTCTGGGGTGCCCGGTCAGTACCCAGTGAGTCCCTGTCCCTTATTCAATGGTCCCCTGTCCCAAACCTTTGTTCCCACACAACCACACGAGGCTGTCTGCCAAGCAAGTCAATACAAATCAATCAATGTTTGCGCCCTCTCAATAACTCTATTACACCCTCAAGGACAGATCTAAACCACCCAAATGGGCCTGAAGCATCTGCTGTGCTGCCAGCAGAGCAAGCGTGCCAGAGACTGTAAATCACGCAACATTAATATTGTCACTGACAATGAAAATCTCTGTATTGCCATGTCTGCCCGCCAGCGGTGGCCTTCAGATGTGCTTCATAAGCACCCACGCTCCTGCATCCACAACAGAGGGTGGATGAGGGACACAGAGCACGCTGGGGCCACAGTGCCTTTGCCAGGCAGCCGAATCCGAGCAGCATGTCAGGGCTGTGCAGGGTGCACACAGGGTGTGCCAGGGCCAGTCCCGGCCTTGGAGCTGGGCAAGGTTTAGGGAGCCCACCCAGCAGTGCTCACCCTGCACTATCGGAGACTTGGAGGATGAGCTTTATGCAAACAAAACTTTCTCTGACAAATCTGGAAGGGCAGAAGCCTTTTATACCCATGACACGTCCTCCAGCCCCAGCTCTGGTCTGGGCTCCCAGCCCTGCCTGCAACACAGGGAGGGTTTTGTTCAGCCAAAATTCAAACCAGGGCAGTGCATCCTCAAGATGTCCAGAATCTGCAGAGCAGCAGAGGCAGGAGGAGGAGGAGAGGGCACAATGGCTGCACAGACTGACCAGGACTTGCACATGAGTCTCCTGGCTCCAGTAAGAAGAACTGGGCTGAGGGCCACAGTGCTGAGGCATCGCCAGCTGGAGTTGGAGCAGAGAGCGCAGGAGAGGCCCCAGAGCAGCAGGGCCTCTGCTTTCCCTCAGATATTATGCAAAGTGTTGAGCTGTGAGATTGATGGGACATGCAGGGACCTGCTGATGGAGGTGGATGAGCCTGGGCTCAGAGGATGGAGAGGGAGATAAAGCACTTTGGAGCATGGCAGAGAGGAGGAGCTGACCATCAAGGAGGCTGCCTGGCCTGGAGCCCTCCCTGCCCACCGGTACAGAGAGCCAGCTGCCCCAGCCCACAGTGCCAGCACTGCTGCCTCTGACTGCTCCTCTCAGCTGGAGCTAACACGGCCTCCCGTGGCCACACCAGCCTCATGCTGCCAGGATTCAGGCCAGGACAGCATTGCTTTTGGCATTCTTTAGATGTACAAGACACTTAGAGCTGGAGCTTTAGAGTCAGCCCAGCAGGACAGAAAGGTCAGAAGACATTCTGTCACTTGTAAATAAATAATAATAAAATACCTTGTTCGCATAGCAGTGACATGGGGACAGGAGGGTGCTGCCACCGCTGCCTCTCTGCCCACAGTGAAGGGCACATCCCGGCACTCCAGCAGCTCTGCTGTGGCTGAGGTGTCACTGTCACCTGATGGACAGCACCACACAGCTCCGCTCCTCCCTAATGTGTCCAAGACAGACACCAGCTCAGGTCAGGAATGTCCCAGCTCAAGGGAGCAGAGTTGGGCCTTGAGGAGCAGAGATGGCTGCAGCAAGACCAGCTCGCAGGGACAAGGCTGAAGGCAGTGCTCCCAAAAGGCCCCAGGGAGATAAGGAGCTCCTCCAGCTGCATCTCCCAGGAGAGGGGCCTGCAGAGATGAGCCCTCCACTCCTGCAAGTTTCAGAGCAAGCTAGAGCTCATTCTCACCCCCAGCCCACAGCTCCTCAACCCCAGCAGCTGCTCCATCCATTGAGTGCCTGCTTGAGGTCTATACGAGTATTCATATGGAAAAGATCTACTCCTTTGAGTCATTTTTCATTAGTTGCAATACTACTGAGCAAAGCAGGGCTGGTTTTGTAAATTAAAATGGGTTGCAGTTCAATACAGAATACTTCATTTGCAGCCAAGTTAACTAAGAGAATCGACATAAATATAATGCAATTACTTTTGCTACTTTCATAATGCCTTTATGAGGCAGATAACCATCCCCATGAATACATTATCCCTCAGTATCTCTGCATCGTTTCTGGACTTAACTCTTTTGAGTAGTATCAGAAGAATGGATACATTTAATTAAGTATCTTATTTTAGAAGTCAATTTTACAATGATCAGGAAGCAGTATCTTTAATTTTCAGTCATAGAAGAGGCTTTATTTCTGCCTCCAGACTGTTGTAATTTTAAGAATGCAGACTTGAACACTACCACTACCATGTATGTGTGTTGCAGGAGAAGATGTACAGCCTGGGTGTCCCTCTGTCAGCCCCAGGCAAGGGAGGGTTCCCGGGGTCTCCAGTGTGCTGACTGCTGCTGGCTGCCAGCCCTGCTGCAGTCCTGGGTGGGCAGAGGCTGCTCTGCCCACTCTGTGAGGTGATCCCATCCAATGGCCAGTGACGGAGCAGCGTGTCCCCATGGGCGGGGACACTGGGTTGAAACCGGCCTGCCATGCCCAGAGCCGACAGGAAGCAGAGCCCTGTGCTGAGCTGGGTGTAACATCCTCCCTTGTCTGGGGCGCTCAATGCCCAGTAGTGAGCCCTGACGAACTGAGTGGGCTGGGACGCACAACAAGGCTGGAGGGCAGCACAGGAGCTGGCACTTTGCTTTGATAATGCATTACACTTACCATGGATTTTTTTACATTTTTGCCACCTTTACAATTAATTTTCAGTGCTCCAGCATGACTATTACCTGCTGCACCCCAGCCCACCTTCATCAGCTCCCTCCATTAGTAGGGACTTCTAATCAGCACAGAGCTAATTGCAGGTTTCCTGGGAGAAAGGCAAGCTTGATAAAGCACATTTCTAAGGGGATCACTGTATTTATGTTCCTCTCAGCAGACGTTTCATGTAGGGACCAGGAGAGATATGACAGGGCAGGGAGGTGGGATGGCAACATGGGGAAACAAAGGACAGGGAGCAGAAGGACCGTTCAAGCTGTGCCTTGGGTGTAGGCAAGGAGGGGAGAGGTGGAGTCTGGCCCCAGCCCCTAACCCAGCTGCTGTGGACCCTCCCAGCTCCTCCATGTTCCCTTCTGAGCAGAGCCAGCACCAAGGGGTGACAGCCTGGGCACAGTCTCAGGAACCTGACTCCACCATGAGGGAAACGATGGAGCTGTTCTGGCTGGAAACAGCATTCCAGGGGCAGGTGTTCAGAGGTGAAAAGAAGTATTTTATTTTTTTAAAATCTCTGAAAAACATGAATTTTAATCAAATTAGGAACATGTAGGTCTTACTTAAGAGTCCCAAAGGCAGGAAGCCCCAAGAACATCCTTGACCACCCAGAGGGACCCCTGCAGACACAGCTGGGGCTGCTCCAGGCTGCCCTGTGACAGGCTCCGAGAGAGGGGGGATGCCATGTGCATGCTAAAACAGATTCACGTCACCCTGCTTCACTTCAGTCTTAAAATACAGAGTGCAGAGAGAGAACCAAATTCCCGAAACTGGACTAAAACTCTTTTGAAATGTGCTTGGTATCAGAGCAGATGGAATCTGTCTCCTCCAGGAGGGGCCTCTGCAGGCACATTCCCTATATTTGCTTTTACATCACTAGCTATTTTAGACTTGCAGTGCCACTTCTCCACAAGCAGCCAATAAAAATATCCTGTAGAAAGCACTGGTATTCCTCTGTGCTTGGAGCGAAGCTGCTCATCTGGAGTGCAAAGCGCGAGCAGCTCTTCGTGGCAAGCAGCATCCCCTACAGCCACAGGACAAGCCCCTGGTACTGAGGACATTCGTGGCACTCCCACAGAAGCTGCCCAGCCTCACTGTGTGTGGCTCACTGTGTGTGGTCCCTGCTCCCCTGTGGCTGCGCTCCCCCCAGCCCCCATGGGGACACCCCTCAACCCCGGGGCGAAGGGCTCCAGCCAAGTGCACTAACCAGGAGAGAGGCCCGGCAGCCCCAAAGCCCCGGCGGGGAGGGACATCAGCGGCGAGGGGCAGCTTTTTCTCATGCTGCAGCCCTGGGACAGTGAGTCCTGCTAGCTCCGGCTGCGGGAGCACTGAGGGACACGGTTCCGCATGGATCGGA
>NW_008238321.1:4518647-4521753 GCF_000691975.1 Corvus brachyrhynchos
GGGGTGTGGGTCAGGGTGTGAGGGGGCTGGGGCTGGCTCAGCCCAGCAGCAGCAGACAGCCACATGCCAATCTCCTGGAGTGGGAATCAGCAGGCACTCACCACCTGCAGCTGCCCTCCGTGGCATTTGAATGACACAGCTTTTCATCTCCAGGCTGAGTAGCTACATTTTTAAATATGGAATATTAGGGGTTTATGACAAAATCAAACAACACTTGCTGGAGAATTGATTCTGCCTCTTGTTTCCCTCCTAGCTGCTGCCACAGTATTGCTCCTCGGCGAGCGATATATAAGCCCTGCAGCAGCACAGGGCTGGTTTTCAGGACACTCTTATGGCTGGCTTTTTTGCATGAGGAATAGCAGCCCAGCTGCAGATGGGAGGATAAAAAGCCCCTCTAAAATCCCTCCAACAGATCCATACTCCATTTCTGGTGGTGCAAAAACAACTGCACAATTGATTGGCTCTTAAGCCCAAATTTGTGAGTTGCAGAAAGTTGCTGGCTCCAAAGTCACTTAAATTCCCGGCATGTCCCAGAGGGGCTGTTAGTTCTCAAGTAGCTGAAATCATTGAGCTGAACCCCTCTCCTGCACCCCCACCAGCCTGGAAATCGCCTGACCCTCACAGAGCTCATGCAATCTGGCTGCTAGGAATGGGTCTTGCCCCACATGTGACAGCTCCTGCATTTCATTATGCAGGATGAGATGAAGAATCCCAATCTTCCCCTTAGTTATTCCTTCCCTACTTTCTTCCTGATTGCTCAATACAAAAGCTTCAAGCCATCTTTAAACCAAATTGCTTCACAAATGACAAATAACAAGAAAATAGGCTTCATAACCAGGAATAATGAAAGAAATCATTCACTTTGATATCAGGAGCTGGTCGGTGCTAAAGGAGCCCTTCAGCCTGAATAGCAGAAAAGCACATTGCAATTTTCATGTACTTACTGGGATAAAACATGTGACTCCATGGATGCTGCAGCTGTCATCTCGCACTGGTCTTTGCACTTTGATGCTGAATTGCACAGGTTATCTTGACACTTGCTGATAAATTTTAAATCACCTCTTTTGCTGTATGCGAGAAGGGGCAGGGAGAGCACATCTGAATACAAATGTTAATGATATTTTTTAGACCTTGCCAGAGAGTGAGAATAGTGGTACGGATGGTGTCCAGTGCTGTGTCCCCAGCTCTGGACCCAGCTGCCACAGCAGGGCTCCAGAGCCCAGCTGCCAGCCCCAGGTCTGCCAACTCTGCCCCACTCTGCCTAGGAGGGGCCCTTGCTGCCCTTCCCACCCCCCAGCTCCTCGCCTACACACTGTTGACCAACACAATAATCTTGGTGCAATTAAGCAAATTCCTGAGCAAAACCAACTAACTTTCCAAAGCTTTTATCTTGGCAGCTATGAAGACAATGGCTACAAATATGTGGGCCCGCACCAAGCGGCAATTAGAAAATCATAATTTTGATTCCATCCTGGTTTTGTCCACAGAGAGCTCAACTGGGAGTTAGATTAGCTTGATATGGCAAACTTACTATCCAAAATATGTATAAAAAGTGAGGAAACTCAGAAAAATGCCAGAAGCAACCCCTGCAGAGCTACCTGGTCAGATGTGCCACACTGAAAGGAGGCTGATGCTGCTGGTGTCCAGCATGGGGTTTGGGAATGTGGGGCACAGAGCTGGCACCCAGATGCAGGGCTTACAGCATCCCTGGGAAGCACCCTGCTTTCCAAAGCCCCTTCTGATCTGACTGGAGCAGCCACAGCATCTGGGCCTTTTTTCCACCTCCGCAATGCCTTTGCCCTTCTCCCATTTCTTCCCCCACTCAGACAATACACTCAGGGTTCAGAGAGGAAGTTGCCCCAAGGATGTTCAACCATTAGGGAAATCTCCAGTGCAAACAGATTAATTAATCTAATCAGACGCATCTCTCTAGAGGAATTGGATTAGTGCTTTTTGGATAAGGATTGCATTAAGCTGATAAATAACACATGCAATGAGATGTTGATTTATTGCAAAGGGAGGGCTTGAAAATTCTCACAGGTTCCTGATCTCATCCTGGAGCTCCAGGTTGCTCCTGAGCAAATGAAACAGCCACGTGCTCCAAAGTTCCCTTTGACACTGCAGAAGCCACTGAGCCCTGCATGGCCAGGGAGTCACTTCTGCCCTGGCACCTGCTGGCAACCATTGGCACACAGCCACTGGCCTGGTCACATCCATCCCCAGTGCTGCTGGGAAACAGCCCTTTGGGATGCACACCCAGCACGTTCAGGCTCAGGGGAAGCAGGGACTGAGCGAGCATTTGCACACTCTTACCCTGGGGGCTCTGCTGGGGTGGGGATACCCTTGGGGAGGCCATACCCATGGGGGTGCCTGGAGGGGGCTGCAAAACATTTAACTACTCCATGACATCAAATGCTCTTTCTTCCCAGTTGCAGCTCTGTTCCATGGGGGCAATGGCTGATGCAGCAGTAAGGACAGCCAAGCTTTGATTTTTTTAAATTTTTTGCCAGGACATGAGCATATTCAGGGAAAGATTTTATCTGAAGATAGAGAATTCTTCTCCTTGCCTAGCTCACACTTGAAGTGCCAGAACAGACTTCTCTGTTCCCATCTTCTGTGAATACAAAGCACCATCTGTTTCCTCTTGTCCCACAAGTCTTGGCATGCAAAGAGTTACCAGGTGCTGCTCTGTCTGTCTTCACTGAGACAGAAAAGTCCCCAAGACAATCAGGGCAATACATCCTTTACAGTCTGTCCATTTAATGACTGTCCACAAGACACCAGCCATCCATCCCCATTTAATCAGGTGTCAATGGTAGTTCTACCCACATTCAGCATGTTTAAATGCACAAGTGCAGCTCTCTGCCCCAGGGATTCACTGCTATTCCAGGGGCTCCCCTCTGTGCCAGCTGATGGCACCAGGACTTGCTCTGGCACTTTGGGGATGGATAGGAATGTTTCCAAGGTCCTTGTTCCCCAGGCAGGGGACAGCATGGATGAACTGTGGTAGAAAGAGCTGTCTTCACAGCATACCTGAGGCAAGGCATGGTCCTGGCTGTTACAGGGAGGAGCAGAGCATCCCTGGAGATGCATCTGGTGATTGGTG
>NW_008238321.1:4521924-4534079 GCF_000691975.1 Corvus brachyrhynchos
GTGTTTTCCTTGCTGCAGCTCCCTCAACATCACCTCAGGAACCTGAGTGTCTCTACACAGCTACACTCGTCCTTTGCTTGGCTCTGTGCTGCCAGCACAGCAAAAATACAGCGGAACTGCAGAGAGCGGCAGCTGCCTGAGGCCATGCTGTCGGTCACAGTTACAGGTGCTTAACAGAGTGGAATGAAGTGGCAGGCACTGCTTTTGGAGTCCCATCTATAGCAAGGAGGGCAGGTGAATGCTGATCCTCCTGCCCTGCTCCCCACTGTGCTGTGGGCTGCAGCTCTCCGGGTCAGTGCCCAGGCCTGGCTCCCCATGGGCTCGTGCAGGTGCTCCAACCTGCTGAGCAGGCCACATGGCACCCACTCCCCTCCTGTCTTAAACTTCTCCAGCCACCTGAACAAAACCAGGCACCGGGGAGGGCTGGCTGGACACATCTCCTGATCCTGGTCTGGTCTTGTTTGTGCCCACACGAGGGTCTTCCACACAGAGGCAGCCTGGCTACCCCACACGGAATGCAGCAAATCCTCCTCTTTCAAGCTCCCCAGGTTCCCTCCACTGCCATTCCCAGGGTGACTGTGCAGTCTGAAACAAGTCTGAGGAGCCTCCAGCACCATTAAGAGCAGAGTGGATCCCCAAAATCACTGCACTGCACACCTGTGTGTGACAGATGTGGGCTGCCTGCACACCACTGGAGTTTGCAGGTTAACTCAGCTGGGAAAGCTCTTCATGAGCAGGCAGCAAACACAGCTGCTCACCACAACCCACCTCACCTGCAGTGGCCTCTCCTGCCCCAAGAAAACAGGATAAAAACTTCACAGAGCGAATTTCTCAGCTGGAAGAAATGCAGAAACAAACACAACTTACTTGAACTCTCACAGCAGGTGCAGTGTTGCCTGCTGCTCAGGAATCAAGCAGGCAAGCGGTTGATCCTAAACACAGGCAGCTGCTCCCTAGCAGCCAGCTGGGGCATCCAGGAGAGGGGGAGCTGCCTCTGGCCCAGGACCAGCCTTTGTTTCTCCTCCCTTGGGCACCAGACAGGGCAGGAGCCTGCCACAGACCCAGCAGACAGAAAGCTCCGTCAGCCCTGGAGGTAGTCGGGCCTTTGGACAGAAGCATTGCCCAGGCAAAGCCTCTCCTGAGCAAGCAGATCCAGCTGCAGTGCTCCTGCTGCTGCTCTGAACAGCCATGGTGCGGACCCGAATCGCAGCTGGGCCAGGGTGCTCAGCTGCACAGCAGCTCCCTCCCATTGTTTGCCATTGCTGCCACCCTGCCTGGGGCTCTTAGAGCAGGAGCTTTACAGCCTGGGGCTTTACAGCCTTCCCCTTGGCAGTAAAGTGCCACACAATATTAAAGAGCCCAGAATAGAGAGTTGCCTTTCTTTGTGTTCATTTGGGCAGAAGAGGTAAAAGGAGAAGTTGTTGCAACCCAGCCTTGCTCCACACAAACACGTTGTGCCCATACACCAGGCAGTGTGACAGGCAGTTGGACTGCGCCATGCTCGATCACACCAGCAGCGCATAGCCAGATGAGGGAATGGGTCCAGCTTCCACCCAGCAAGTGTGTCAAGGTAGTTTCTGCTCACAGGGAACTATGCAGCATGTCACTTTCCTCAGGGACAGGCAGCTCCTGGCTGCTGGGGAGAGGCTGTGACACTGCTGTGGCTGGTCCAGGCTCCCCCATCCCACCAAGCCTCCAGCCGGAGGCCATTTGGCAGGACAGCACAGGGGCCAGGACAGGACCACAGGGTACAGAGCCACAACAATGGGCAGCACCTCTGGGGTCTCTGGGGCCCCCTTAGGCCCAGAATGGCTCAGAAGTTTGCAGAGCTGGTGCTGAAGCAGGCTGGATGAGTGGTGACCTGTGCTCCGTGCTGCAGATGTGGCAGTGGGTGGCATCGGGGGGCACGAGGTAGCACCTGTTCACACCTGGCCTCCGGTGGTCGCAGCATGCGTTTGCACGTTCAGGGGCGTCAGTCTCTTCTCACCGGTAACAATAGGACAAAAAGAAACAGCCTGAACTTGCGCCGGGGGGGATGGGGGCGGCGTTAGATGGGATATTTGAGGAAATTCCTTCCGAGGGTGGTAAGGGGCGTTCCCGCCTGAGGGAACTTAGCCCGGGGAGACAGCGCCCTCTGCTGAGGTACCGCGGGAACGCAACGGGCGAGGAGCTCTGACCCATGACCACCACAGCCCCCATCCCGCCCCGCAGCCATCGCCGTTGCTATCCCTGTTCCTATCCCCGTTGTTACCCCGTTGCTATCCCCGTTGCTATCCCCGTTGCTATCCCCGTTGCTATCCCCGTTGTCTCCCTTGTTGTCCCCGTTGCTATCCCCGTTATCCTCGTTCCCCGCCGCCTTGGCGCTCCGCGCCCGCCAGAGGTTGCTGTCGGCCCGCAGAGCCGTGAGGCGCCGGGCAGCGCTGCCTCCCCCGGCAGACAAAATGGCGGCCTGAGGGGGCGGGAAGGAGGTGGACGGGCAGAAAGGGTTCTGGAGGCGTGGAGGTGCTTCAAACTCCAAGATGATTCATACATCACTCTGTTGTTTTCTGTGTAATAAACAAGACGGGTAGTAGAGGTTGGAGGAGCTGGATGAGCTTGTCCCTGGGGTTTAGTGGAGAAGCAGGATGGTCGGACACATCCCCCAACAACAACTGATCCCAAGGAGCAATGGCAGCTGCTGCCAGACTGCAACTGACTCTGGCTTCAGCTTCCCCAGAGGTGCTACACACTCAGAGGAGGTTATAAAACATGTCCCTGAAGGTTCAGACACAGACGCCCCAGTGCGATCCACGTCCCAGAATCCCAGAATAATTTCGTTTGGAAAAGACCTCCAAGACTATTGAGTCCAACCTTTCACTGATCATCACTTTGTCAACCAGACCAGAGCACTGAGTTCCACATCTGGTCATTTCTTGGACACCTCCAGGGATAGGGACTCCACCACCTCCCTGGGCAGCCCCTTCCAGTGCATGACCACCCTTTCCATGAAGTTCTTCCTGATGTCCAACCACAGCTTCCCCTGGCACAGTTTGAGGCCATTTCCACTCATCCTGTCACGGGTTGCCTGCAAGCAGAGCCTGATCCCCTACAGGTTGCTACAGCCTCCTGTCAGGAAGCTGTAGAGAGCTCCCATCTCATCCCTGTCCTGCGTGCTGGGGCTCCCATCCTTCCAAGGCACCGACCCCAAGCCCTGGCAGGTGCCCAGCAGCAGGCTTGCCTCCCTGCAGGGCCAGGTGGCCCTGGCTTCGCTGGCCATGCTCTCCCACTGGCTAACCCCAAGCTGCCATTGAGGAGGGTGGGAGAAACTAAAAAAACAAATGGTTCTCCTCCTGCTTTTCTCTCTTTTGCTAAAGGCCCCAGCGCAGTGATCTCAGTGGCGTTGTTTAGCCAATTACTAATTTACTAGGAATTTAGTTTAATGCATTAATAAATGTTGTCATTTTCATGACAAATTATTGTAATAACACATTTTAATGGGCTGCAAGAGTTGGGAGAATAGTGGGAAATAAATATATTTTAGTATTACTTATTCACTACATTTGTACCTAATTATATTTGCAGAATAATTACAGTGGCACTGCTTCCCCACACTGAGTTTGTGTTGGCAGCACGGGGGTGATAAATCCCTGGCAGTGGCAGCAGCTTCCTGCAGTGGCAATCACAGCCCTCCATCATGGCAGGGCAGCCCCCAGGTGACACTGTCCAGCCGGGCCCACTGCCAGCTGCTCTGATTTACCTGCCTCTGCTCAGAGGAACTTGTCTGGGAGATGGATTGCTGGAAGGATCCTCTATGCCGGACATGAATCACTCTTTAATCACCTCTTTTAGCCTCCCTGGGCTAAAGAGCACAGAGCCAAGGTTCCACCAGGCGAGGAGCCTGAGTGATTTTGGTGCTGCAGCGGTGAGTTGGAGGGACACCTGCATCCTGCCATTGTCCCTTGGCAGCCCCCAAGCACCACCCTGGCCAGGATGCCAGAGCCCCTGCACCATAGGGTTCCCGGATGGAGGAGAGGCTGCTGGGACAGGGTGGCAGGGTCAGGTGTGCAGGCTGCTATGGCAGAGCCTGGCACATGGGACCCGCTGCTGGCCAATGGATGGGTGATGGGCTCCCATCTGCCGTGTGAAGGGTGTAGAGCAGAGACCATCAAATGCTGGGCCTGGCCAGTTTGAGAGCTGCTGCTCATGAGTGGTGTGTCACCCCACTGCCTGTGGTGGTATGTCACCCCACAAGGCAGGGACAGTGTGGAATAGAGCAGCAGGGCTGCGTGCAGGGCACTGGCAAGGAGAACCCGGCAGCACTGGTATGGTGACAGAGCTTTCAAAGATACATGAGGACAGGAGAACAGCAAGACAGAGAGCAGGACATGAGGACAGCCATCACATACTCTCATAAAGGTCAGCACTTGGGCTGGTGGTGGCACTGCTCCATCCTGCCACTTTGTGTGGGCTCTGAAGGGTCCTGGGCAGCAGCTATGAGCCACAATTATGCAAGACCTTTTGATCATAACAGATTTATTCAAAACTCATGCATAAATATTAATGTCCCTGAAGATTTTGAACAACTATTTGGCATAAGCAGAGCAAATATTTAAATCAAACCTGACTGCTGTGCATTGCAAACAGACAGGGCAGCTCTGCACACGATGGCACCTCTGGCAAAGCCTGTCTGTGCACTGGCATTTCTGGGAGCCCCACGAGCTGCTGTGGTGTGCACAGCACGTGAGCATGCCCCCACAGCTGCCCTCCTGTGCCCTGCTCAAGGGGGTTGGTTCAGCCATGTGGGTGGCACCTGGCTGGAGGGGAGTCCCTCTGCCCAGCCTGGACCTGGGCTGGGGATTGAGGCAGCCCCCACCCTGTGATCACCCTCCCACAGCTGACAGCACAGTCCAGCAGCCACTGGTGCTCAGGGGACCAGTATGGACTGGCCACCAGTTTGAGCCCCTTTGCCCCATTTTGCCCTGCTCTCTGAGGGCAGCACACCAGGCACACATGCCTGGTATTCCTGCAGTAATGAACACAGATGTATGTGCTGTCATCAGGCAGCGTGAAACGTTATGAAATTATACTTGGCTCCTCTTACCACTGATGAAGCGTGTCCACTTTGGGCAAATTGCCATTTTCCCATTTAACAGGATTTCAGCTTCTCTCCAGGGAGCTGCCCAGGGGCCCATGTGGGGCTGTCCTCCCACCACTGCCAGCTGGAGCTCCTGCCCCACGGAACTTGGCATAAAGGGCACAAGCCAGAGGCTGATCTAAACTCTCCCTGCTCCTGCTTCTTTTCCTGCCAGGGCTCACGGGGCAGGTCTACAGACCCTGATGCAGGGACAGTGTTCATTGCCTGTGCTCTGCCCTCATGGAGGGGGGAATCTCTTGGCTGTGGGAAATGCAGGGGTGTGGCAGGTGCAGCCTGCTCCCTGGTCAGGCTGTTCTTTAATGACCTGGTCCATATGCACTCACTGTTCAAGGCCATAATATCAGGACACTATTGGCAAAGGGGCAGTCTGGCAGCCACAGTGTGAAGCAGAGGTAACAGAAGTCACCTGTTCAGCACTGATGAAGGGACCATTTGGGCTTTGCCATGTGGTGCTGCACCCCATGGCTTCTGGGTGAGTGGGGCCGCTCTCCCTCCTGGCCAGGGATGTGCAGAGGAGCAGGAGTCATTTGGGAGATAACTTCAAAAGGAACATCTTCTGCTTTGAAGTACGTGGGGATTCTCTGCTTTGACACCTCATTTTGTCACCCACCCTCAGATACATGAGGCGGGTCAGGCTCTAGTGCAGACCTTTGGGATGACTTTGCGCAGCCGGCATCCCCAGGGCCTGCCTCCTGAGAGAAGATCAAGGGGCAGCTGAGCCCAGCACTGTCCACACACAGGGCAGGACCTGGCACTGCCTCTCCCCCTCCCTGGGCACCAGCCCTGCTCCCTCATGCCCTCCTGGTTCTCCACTGGCATCAGCAAAGGCAGGAGCAGGAAATACCTTGGGCATGCCTGGAGCTTATGCAGAACTGGAGCAAGATAAAAATGCCCCGAGAGGTGCTTGAGGTGTGTAATTTCACAGAATCATAGAATTCCTTGTGAGATTTAGAAAATGGCCCCGGTTCTGTCCCTTTGAACAACAACAACAAACATCCTCTTGTATGGGGGAAACTGGCAAATTGCAGCAATTTTCTGTGAAACGAGCTGTTTTGAGGCTACAGATGTTGGCACCAGTCTGTCTAAAATAAAAATAATTGCAGACCATTACAATAAAGTAATCTTTTCAGATGAAAAACAATTATGCTTTTCAAAGCAAGCACGTCTTTACACCTCGTAATTATCAATTACAGAGATACCTGCTCTGTTATCTCAACAGCATCTCCAGTTGGCTTCTCAGGGCTAATTGCAGGGGATTTAATTCAGAACTCAAACACTAATGATTTTGACCTTTATGCCTATTCCTGAGGTGTGATAGCACTTTAAAGGCTGTGCAAAACTGATCTGCCTGTGGTTTGCATTGCATGTGCCCACCTTTTAGCATGGAGAACCTCTCTTTTCCCTGTCTGCCCTTCCTGAAATCCCTGGCCACTGTGGGGGCTGGACAGGAGGCGATGGGCCCTAGCCACAGTCACAGCTCCAGACCCAGACACACAGAAATGCTCCTGCCGGGGCTCCAGAGCAGTACCAGGCAGGCAGAGCCCAGCAAGGAGCAAATTCAGCCACATGTCAGGGATAAGTGTGCCAGAAGTCCCAGCAGTGGACGGGCTTCCATCACACTCCTAATGGTGTCATCAGCATTGAATGTTTTCTGTAGAAATGAGCTTGGAAAGTCTAGTCTCCGATACAAATTGTCCTTTTTGCTTGCAGAAGATAGGAACCTCATCCCACAGGGCCTTTGGGGCTGACACAGGCCCCCTCGCTCTCCTGCTCTGTGTTACATTTGTGAGTTTTAATATTTAATTGGTGTTTTTTGCTATTTTGGTCTCCTGGCACTTTGCCGAAGTTGAGAGCTGGAGGTCAGCAGTGGGGAGGAGGCTGTGTATTAGTTCATCAGGTTTTTATGATTTATTTGTTATGGATGCGTCACCAGGCCTTTCCCAGAACTCTTGGCTGCTTCCCTTACCTATTATTTATAGCCTTGTCTTTCCCTCCCCTTATACCCTGGGCTTTGGCAGGCTTGCTGATGGAACCCACCTCAGGGGGCTGGGACCCCACAAACCTCACAAACAGATGCTGAGGCGAGGAGGAGAGGGGAGACCCAGAGGACACTTTAGGAATCCCCAGGTGACAACTTAGTACCCAGGGGGATGCATGCCTGCAGCTGGAGGCACCCGGGTCTCAGCCAGCAGCCCCACAAGCACGGCCACTGGGTAGTGGGATCATGGTGTGGCCAGGGGCTGAGTGGGGATCGTGCTGTGGCCAGGGGCTTAGCAAGGCACTGAGGGCGATGCGGGGGCCATGGGCAGTGACTCACCTCACCCTTTCCCCAGCTCGAGTCTGCTCCAGAGCTGAGTTCCTTGCACCAGCTGGCATTATGCCTCTGTTGTCTAGGCAAAGGTTTCCATGACACTAAATAAAGTGAAATATGATTTTGCACAGCTGGATTCTGTCTTAGATGCAGGTTAGGGACAAGAAATGCACATCCAGCAGAGAGCTGTGGGTAGCAAATTATAAGGGCTGTGATCCATGATGGCAACAAGCAGAAAAATACCAATTTTTAGGAGTTATTCATCTGACTCCCAACCAGATGTTTACTTCCAAAGCTGTATCTTGTTTGTTGGTCTTGCATAATCAGCTCATGGCATGAGGACAGAAAGCATTCAAGCCATGTCATAGAATAAATGAGTAGCCGGAGGGGATATGTATCAGGGCCTGGGCTCCCACACAGGGAGCTCACATCATGCCTGGGATCAGCTGGCAACCTTGACCATGTGCTGAGCCACTGGCCCAGTTTGGTACTAGTGGCACCTGCAGATACCTCTGCTGGGCAGGTGCATCTCCCCACAGAGGGCTTTGACACTGCAGCTGGTGCAAGGGTTTATTTAAATACTTTTGAGGTGCAGCATTTGATGGGATCTCTGTGAAGAGAGAAGCTTTACACATCTTATTTTAGGAGATTTAATGGGATGTTATGGGATGTCAAGTATACTATGTTAATTGGCGTTAATTGGGAAGTTGTCTGAGTTCTGGAGACTCAATTAGAAGGAATTAAAATCCATTCTCGTTTATTCCTGCATACAAAATATCTACTGCCTTTCTACTCCTCTCTTCCCATGAGAAGCCAACAGCATGTTCAGGCCAAGGGTGCACCCAACTTTCGGGGGAGAAATAGGTGAGCAATGCCAGACTGGGAAGGAAAATCAGAATAAAGCTGCCTTAGGGAGAGAGATGGAAAAGAGCCTTCTGTGGTCACAACTCAACCGATTTGTAACAGATCAGGAATTAAGAGCAGCTCCAGGTGTCTGCCAGGCAGGGACGGGCTCAGCCAGAGGTGAGGGGGGAAAAAGAAGACCATGCAGGATGCCTGGTAGGGGACAGGCAGGGCTGTGACCGTGGGGCAGGACAAACGGGAGGCTTGGCTGTCTGGGAGCAGGTGGATTGAGGATGACCAAGGCTCTTAACCCCCCCTTCCCACGTATCGTGTAGACAAACACCCAGAGCTTGCAGAATAATAATGTAAAAGTGAAGAAATAAATATATACTGGGCAGAGGTAAAGAGTGGGAGTGCCTGGCCAAGGGGCTGCCGGCCCCTGCCCACCCAGCACTCACAGTGGCTCTACAAATTAGCCATGAAATTGGAACGTGATGGGAGCTTTGAAATCGGGAGTTTAGGGAGAGTTTGTAAAGTGTTTAAAAGGCAGAAGCAACACAAAGCCTCAATTTTAATTATTGCAGTTTTAATCAGTGGAATAGTTTTTTATACCCTGAATGGTGAAGTAATTGGAAATGAGAACGGAGTTTGCTTGTGGTGTGAATTTCAAAGTGGGGAGAGGAGCAGCCCAGACCTAAGATGCTCTGGGCTCTAGGGAGGGAAGGGGGTGCAGGAGAGAGGAGGAGGCTGGGGGTGCAAGGGGGACAGTGCACTGGTGCTGGCCAGTTGCTGGGGTGACAGGTGGGCATTGGGCCCCCACCTCCTTTTCAGGGAGGTCTTCCAGCTCTGCCACTTGGCATAGGCATCTCTGCCTGTTGCTGTCCTTGGAGGCTTGGTGGCACGTGCACCTCTCCCATGGGTGGTGGGTGCTGGCAGGGCTGCAGGACACTGCGCCCATTCCTCACTGCAGGACCTGTGCAATGGGCACAATGCACTGCAGGCCCCAGTTATCTCTGAGCTGCCACATGGGTGCCCTGGGTGGACACTGGCTGGACAACAGTGGATGACATGCCCCCTGGGGCAGGCGGATCACATCCCTTCTGGGACAGGTGGATTGCATCCCCCTGAAGCAGGTGGATCACATCCCTCTGGGGTAGAACCAGGCAGTGGTGAGCCATCCCACAGGGTCCCAGCTGGGAGGGGGGAAGCAGAGGCTGGGAGTGTCTGTGCCCAGAGCCAGGGTGCAGGCAGAGGGCTGACGGGGTGAGCTCCAGCTGCGGTAGGGGAGAACAGCCTGCTGGGATGAGTAATATGGAAGTCATTTGATAGCAAGGAAGGGATATTCCTGCTCTCAGTCATGTTTAGGTAATTGGAAGTAAATAACTCCTTTCATCCTAAAACCGGATGACTTCATACACGAGGTAAATGGAAGAAACAAAATCCCAATTTTCGTTCGTGTTCCACGCACGTAGTAAAAATGAACCTTCGTCTGCAGCAATTCTGAGCTAATGAAAAACGAATGAGGTTTTAAATCAAGCCCAAACGCAGAGCTCTGCTGCCAGAGCCATGCGGGGCTGCTGTAGGACAGCCTCCATTTCCAAGGCTTCTCGCAGAATCCTGAATAATTTTATTAGATTTTGAGCAAGGCTGTTGCCAAAACATTCATTACTGCACCCAGCAAACAGCGGGAGACCAGGAGACACAGGGGTGTCTGTAGGGCTGATGCCATAAGCAGTCCTGGCTTTCTCTTCTCTTCTCTCCCTGAAGTTCCAATGGGCTGAGGTTTATTTAGTGGTGTCTGTACATCACTCATATGATGCAGAGTGACTGGCCCTGCCTGATCACTTCTTCTGGAAGGGTACCTCCTGTACAGCCTTAAATCATGTCTGAACACATTATAATTCTCCCATGTGCCTGGTGACTCCTGTGTATTTGATCAGTTCAGATTCCATAAAAATGTAAATAATCAAAGCCCTTCTGCTGTTATTTATAATGCTTCACTCTGGGTTGTAATTTATGAATTAATTTCAGCTGCAAGTTTCTGGAGGGAGGGGAAAAAAAGATGAATAATCGGATGTGTGGCTGCCACTAAAATCCATGACTGCTGGTGTCTCCTCCACTGTACATCCCCCAAACCCTGCAGACCTGACTGTGGCTCCTGGGGAAGCAGGGGCCAGTCCCTGCCCTGGCATCTGCCATTGGGGTGGCCACAGTGAGTCCCACAGGTGCTAGGAGGGTCCAGGGCAAACTGCTGCCAGCTGGGATGCCCCACTTGGCCCCGGCTGTTGCCAGGCGCTGCCAGGTGGGTGCTCCTGTGCTGGGACCCCTGAGGGAGCAGGCAGGACCCACCAGGGCATCAGTGCAGCACAGAACAGTGTAGGTTTGTGCCAGAGATTCCACTCCTTAGCGCTTATCTCTGGTGTGTCATACAACCTGCCAGCTCGTAGATCGACACTTGTGATGGTCTTTAGAGCCAATGATCCACCCGGCAGAGGACTGGCAGAGGCAGCTGCTGTGGGACCCTGGCTTCCCTGTGGCCAAGGCACAGCCATAAGCCCCAGAAACCAGCACTGGCTCTGTCCAGCTACAGGGAGCTGCAGGTTGGCCTGGCCACACCGCCCGTGCCTCAT
The DNA here is from genome assembly GCF_000691975.1 of Corvus brachyrhynchos. NCBI lineage: Eukaryota > Metazoa > Chordata > Aves > Passeriformes > Corvidae > Corvus > Corvus brachyrhynchos. The sequence goes on from NW_008238321.1 coordinate 4,532,843, forward strand.
TGCCCACTATTAGCTCTCTGTTAAGCATCATATCTGATCCAGACACAGCATTATATGCATTTCTCTGTGAATAAGCTCTGCTTGACACACTCTTTGATTGCTTTTTTAAAACCATGTGGGGAGGATCAGTTCTTTCATCCACTGATAAGGTATCAGGTGACAGAGGGATCAGCATCCACCACATAAATCTGCAACTAATCCTTTGGAATCGATATTTTTCATTAAGAACCTGTGAGAGTTGGGCCATTATAGGGAAAAATCTGTTTAGGTTGACACCTTGATGAAGTTATTCAGTTCAGGGGCTTAAGTCATTGGAAGGTAATAAAGAGCAAAGAGCACAGAAAGATCGAGGTGCCGGTTATGAGAGTTCACGACGGGAATAGGGGCTTTATTGCAGAGAGAAATTATCATACTGATTTATTGTGGAATTATGGGAACTTTAAAAGGCTGGCAGCACTGCCCTGCTGTCACCGCCGGCTGGGGACACTGCGCAGGTGTTCTTTCTCATGCTGGGGAGTCTCCCCTCCTGTGCCGTGCTGTGGGATCACTTTGCCCTCCCACAGCATTGTGTGACAGCCAAGAGGTCATCTGTGATGCCCAAACTGCTGCTGCCAGTATGGGCATTGCTGTGGCTGGAGGTGGTGGAGCTGGTACTCCATGGCTGGGGCGCAGGGACTCCTGGGCACTCAGGAGCTCTGGGTGATGCCCAGGGCCACCTGTGTCACAGCAAAGCTGGAGGCCACAACAAAGCTTTTCTTCTATCACCCTGGGCATCTTCCTCACTGTGCCCTGTGTCCTTGATGCTCTTCAGCTGTCTATACCCTGTATCTTTGATGCTCCTTAGCTGAGCCTTATGTCCTTGATGTTCTTCATCTGTCTGTCCCCTGTGTTGCTGGTGTTCTCCAGGAGAGGAGGCCTCACTGCCTTCCCACACTGCTGCCTCCTCCATGAAGCACTTCCAGCCACAGCAGCAATGTCTGCTGGGGTTCCCAGATGGATTTACTTCCAGTCAGCTCTCTTCCTGGCCCCAATGGGGGCAGCAGCCCCACGATTGCAGGAGGGTTGGGGGGGGCACAGGGAGCTGCAGGGTCATGGGGAGCCATGGAGCTGGGGCCCTGTGGGAAGCAGCAAGGGGCTTGGCAGGAGTGCAAAGGCTTAATCCCTAAATAAACTGTAAGAGAAGGAGTGTACACAAGCACGTACACACTGGGGCTGCTTTGAATGTGCAGGATGGAGC
>NW_008238321.1:4534259-4543550 GCF_000691975.1 Corvus brachyrhynchos
TGAGCAGGGCACTGTGCCTGCTGCCACTCTGCAAACCCAGCTTTAATAACTGAAGAAGTCAAACTTATCCTGAAGTTTCCTTTACAGGTTAACCGAGGTTAATTGTGCGAGCTGCAAATGAAAATATCTTGCTCATAAATCCCCAAACCTCATTAAAGAGGATTAAATGATATGCCTACTTTGTAAATCCTAAAATTTCACACAAACCTCTCATAAAAAAAACACAAGGCCCCTGACATGCTTAGTCTCTGCCAATCCAGGGGCTTGTTCCAGGAGCAAGGAGAAACCAAGCACCCACCTCTGTGCAGCCACGAGGGTGGGCACTGCTGGCAGCGGTGGACTGAGGGGCCTGTGGCTGCTTACCCAGTGTCCACATCCTGCCCACCTCAGCCAGCACCTGCAACATAGCACCCATGGCACAGCGCCCAGAGAGCCGGGCTCACCCAGGCAGGGCAGATGTGAGAGCACAGCCAGAGAGCCCTGCCTGGGTGGCACAGCACAGAGCGGTGCCAGCTCCCAGCGCTGGGCATCCTGCTCCACCTGAGCCAGCAAACAGAGGCAAATCATAATCCCTTGGATCTGGGTAATGCCAGCAAAATTCTGCAATAACCACCTTGGCTCTGAGCCACCAGTGATGTTTTTTCTTCCAGAAAGATTTTGTTGTGCAGCTTCTACAGCAATAATTTGTTTCCATCCTCACTGACTATCCCCAACCAACCCTAAATACAGCAAAGAGGGGGAAGTACAGAGAACAGCACCAGAACCAGGGAGCAGCACCCAAATGGGAGGGCAGCACCCGAGGCAGGCTCAGTGGTCGGGCACTGCCAGCAGCAGTAGTGCTGCTCCTAGGAGGAATGGGGTTCACTGAAGTAGGGTTTTGGCTGGCCGTTGTTGTGGCCCTGCAGGGATGCTGCTCCTCTGCCATGCAGAAAAGTCATAAACCACCCAAATCTTAATGAGCAATTAGAAGCTAATCAAAGGCAAATATGTCAGATAGGGGTTGTTGTGTATGTTTTTACTTGGCTTTGCATCTATCTGTGGAACAAAACATATTGTCAGCGAGATTTGTAGCACTGAGGTTTGCATTGTGGTTCCTGGATCTAATTCAGCTCTGTATCGATGGAATGGGAAGGATGGGATTCTTCTGTTAACAGCAGCCTTTAGTTTAGATTTAAGCTAACTTCTACATGTTCTGTAAATACCTGCATGTGCCAGGCACATTTCCTTAATTTATAATGGTGCTGTGAACCTCTGTCACTTCCTCTGCTCTGTCCCAAAATTCCCTTCCATCCAGCCACTGGAGCAAGGATGTCAGTGTCCCCAAGCATGGCTCAGCCCTGACCATGGAACTGCATGGGGCACTGTCCCCCCACCCTTCTGCCATGGTTCACAGGGACCTGCACTGCCCCTTGCGGTGGGGCTCAGCTCAATATCTGTTGGGGTTTTAGCTTTGATTGGCTCAAAAAAAAAAATCTCAAACATTTTTGAAGAAGAAGACCAAAAGGCCTGCACACCGTGTGATCCGGTGGTGTCCCCTTGCCAGGCCCACTGTATTATGTGCAGTGAAAGGCTTGGTTGTTCTGCCCACTCTCCTGCACTCCAGTCACCACCAGTAATGGATCCGACATTCCCAGTTCAGAAGATGTGTATCCACAGTGTTTTGCTGAGCAAATGCTGCTCTCTGAGATCTGAATAGGAACAGATTGTTCCGAGTATCTTCCACATTCCTGGTCTATTGATTAACCTGGGAGTGGGAATCTATCTAGAAACACTCTCCCAACTCACTCAGTCTACATCACTTCAGCTTCTTAACTAAATCCCTTCCAAATCCTTGCAAAAATCTAACGGACAGCTGGCGCTTCTGGGTGGAGGAGCCGCAGCCTTACTCAGCCAGTAAATGGCGTGTGAATATGAGGGAGCCTATTGTTGCCTAACATGGTCCCATCAATAATAGATTCACAAACCTCTGAGGGAGCTAAAAATTTCTCCTTTAGGTATGAATTATGGATGCAGTTTAGTGTAATGTAGACATATCTCAGAGGTTTTTCCCAGTTTATATGCTAGTAAAAGCCAGCAATTTGCTTGTGTTCCATCTATAGGTTTTGTAAAATAAAGAAAACCTCTCTTCTGCAATAATTTCTGGTATTAATGAAGGTGAAGACAAATCTTTAACATGCATTTTATGCACAGGATGAGTGTGTCCAGGTGAGAGGTGTGCGGGGCTGCCAATGGTGGTCAGGTGCCAGCAGTGCTCTGGCAGCACCCAGCCATGTGCTACAGGCAGTGGGAGCAAGGTGTGCCCATGGCCACAGCAGCCCCAGCCCCACAGTGCCACTCACGTCCTCCCTGGGGCAGATGGGCTGAGAGGGTCTCTGCCCCAAGTCGATTTTGGATGTGGTGGGGCAAGGGAATGGGGTGACACCAAAGGGTGCTGAGCAGAGCCTGCTCCAAGGGGCTGCCAGCAGCAGGGGGTCCTGCTGCTCCGCAGAGGGCAAGGACCTGCCAGCAGGGATGGCCCTCAGCACAGAGGGTCAGCAAGCATTTGGTGCCAGTGCCTACTGCCAGAGGTTCCCACTGCCCAGCACGTGCCCCTGATGCCTTAAGGCATCACCCCCGTCCAGATGAACAGCCCCTGGCCCTGATAGATCTGCAAGAGACACTCGACAAGCCCAGAGCATCTCCAGAGGTCAGAGGGCTAATGCTTTTTTTAATACCCTCTAATAATTAATACTCTATCTCTACAATGAAAAATCATTATAAAAAGATTGGTTATAACTAAGTAGCTCCTTCTCAAGCACAGAATGAGCAGCAATCCCGAGGGCTCAGCTTCTGTCAAAAAAAATCCATAGCTGCAGATTCATGTCAGCGTTTCCTACAGCTCCAACAACTGCGAAGCGACCAGTGAGAATGAGCCCACACTGGCAGCTGTTGGGCGTGGCAGGACCGGCACAGCAGAATCTCCCCAAGGCCTCCTTGGGCAGGAGTGAGGTGGTGTGGGGCGCTTCAGGGGCTGTGAGTTGCTGCTGGGTGCTGTGCAAGCCAAGCAGCAGTGCTCCCTGTCCTGGCTCTCACTTCCATCCCTGGTGGGAATCCCAGCTGACCCGTTGTGAGGGGCTGAGGGGATTCCGTATGGATCCAGGGCATTGCAGGACCCACTATGGTGCCAGTGACAGCTTTGCCTCTGGCTGGCTGTTCGCACAGTGCTGGCATTGACATGATGCAGGGGACACCCGTAGTTTTGCAGCCTCTCCAGCCCCGCTGGAGTAAGCATCACTAGTTCTGTTGCTTGGGGGTGACCCCAACAGAGCCCTGGAGCCCAGGATAGGGGCAGGGCATGGCTGCTTTCCTCTGTGGGAGGAAGTTCACAGCAACTGCAGCATTTCCACAGTCTGGGGCCAGAACTGTCAGGGAAATTCCCAGTTTTCCAAAGGCATTGGTCTGAAGCACAGTTTATACACAAAATTTTTGTCATTTCCTATCAGCCATAAAGAGGGTCTTTAAGCACATCTCTTGCAGACATAATGTTTCAATTTGCAAGTTTAATTTTTTCCATTTTTTTCCAGAGAGGCGTTGTCAAATATATATTTATTTTTTAAAGAAAGAACAAACTTTTATAGACCTTCTGCAAAACCTTGTAAAAATATAATCTCTCCTTGTGCCAGACAACTGGTGCCTGCTGACTCAATTGCTTTTATATATGACAGGGCTTGAAAAAAATGATTGCCACTGCCTAACTCTGAGCAGATTGGAGTGAAGTGCGGGACTCATCCATCAGAGGTGCCATGTTGGGTATGTGGAATGCAGAGCCCTGGGGCCGGGAGAATCATGATCGTTTTCTCCTAAATCTTCTCTTCAGCCATCGTACTGAAGGGCTGAGTGCTCCTGGCTGCTGCCGAGGGGCCGGAGCAGCATCATCTCAGGGTAATACCCAAGTGCTGTGAGTCAGACGCTGCTTCCAGCTGCTGGCGGCTGCTTGTCAGGCGGAGTAATTGCAGGCATAAACTGTCTTCAATTTAATAAATATGCAAAACAGTGTTTAACAGCCCTGAAATAAACTGTTGAGCAATGTGGCCCATAGAGCTAATGTTATCCACACCCCGCGCCACAGCCGGGTGCATGCATTTTTGAGTGTGTCACATGTGCTGCGCCCACTGATGCGTCCCTGCTCCCCAGTCCTGCTCCACTCCACGACCCCAGGCTCAGTGTCAGTGGTCAGTGGGCTCCTGTCCCCTGAGTTAAGCCAAGGCTGGGCTTGGGGGCAGCATCCTGCTCCCACAGGAGACAGGGGGTCTCTGCTGGAGAGGGAAGAGCCAGGCTGGAAGTGGGTGTGATGGGAGTCTTGTCAATTAATAAATTGAGGAAGTGACAGCCCAGTGCTGCGTTAAAGTGTTGGGGTGGTATTTCTTGGAAGTTTTGTGGTGCGTGTACTTAGGCAGGACCATCGATCTGAGCCCAGCCGGAGCAGCACAGGAGCCAATCGATAGGTGCGTTATTAACGGGCTGTGCTTATACCTGGTGATGGCTCATGAATAAGTGGCCTTGGCTGGGGCCAGAGGTCAGACTGCTCTGCCATGATGGATGCCTTTTGAAATTGCTGGATTTGAGTTGTCAGTGTTTCATTCCAATGGGTCCTGTGGGTTACCTGTCCTTTGCTTCCCACTTTTCCACTGCCTTGGCTTGGCAAATCCAGTGGGCAGAGCCACACCACTGCTGCTGCATTCATGTTCCATTTCCCTTAGAGCAAAGTTGTGTCCCAGGAAAGTCCCCATCTGGCCTCCAATGACCCCTTTCTGCCCATGGGGCTCTGGTTCTCACACTGTCACCAAGGGAACCAAGGGCTCAGCAGCTCTGTTGGGTGAGTCAGTGCAGGTCGGTGTGGGTTGTCGTGAGTCAGCACGGGGATGGAGCCCAGGCTCAGGCTTCAGCCTTCCACAGTGACTGTGGCACCTTGCAGGGACTTGGTTTGATGCTGAAGCAGTGGCCTCTGTCACTGCAACTGCTTTGTTGCACTGGACCCTGGCATCACCGAGTGCTCCAGTGCCACTGGTGTATGCTCCTCCTGCTCTGGGACCAGACAGGTAAGAGGTGGGAAGGGGCAAGTGAGACCACTCAGTCCATCTTTGTCACTCTCTGCAGGGGAGAGAAATTCCCACTAAAAAGCTGCTCCCTGCTTCTGTTCCCTGTGTCCAAATTTCAGTATTCGAAAGGTCTCCCTGTACCACAGAGCTGGTGTCAGGGGCCACCCTGCAGTGGGGGTCTGGGCAGGGTGCATCCATCCCATCAGCTGCCCGAGCCTTTGGCTCAAGCCTGCAGCAAGCACAGCACATCCCCTTGCCTGGACCCACAGCACAAGAGGGTTTGAGTTACAAGAGCCAGGCTGAACTGGGGAGCGTTTAACTGACTAATTAAGCACAGACCTTGCATGTGGGGACTTCCTGAACAGGGAGATGCCAGGGGGATATTTCTGAATGCTGCTCTAGAGCTGAAAATTAATTCTTTGAGATGTTGTGTGGATTAAAAGGCAGAGCCAGGCTGGAACTGGTAATTAGCAGCTCTGGGATCAGGCAGTCCCAGCTAATGGAGCAGCTACTCCAGGGTGGAGACCTGCCTGGAAAGGACCTCTGCTCTGGCCAGAGGGCAAGCAGGTATGCTGGGGATGCTGAGGACGCTATGGTCAGGTCTCCACCATGGGTGTCAGTGCCCATGATAACCTACACACAAGACTGGAGCTCGGCAGACAAAGTGTAGTCCCATCCCTGGAGCCCTGCTCAGGGGGCTCAGATCCCCAAAACCAGGGACAGGAGCTGCCAGGTCCTGTGGTGGGAACGGGCAGGAGGCAACCTCCTCCCCTTGGAGTGCAGCTGCCCTGGAGATGGGTGAGACCCTCTTGGGCAAACAACTCCCACCACCCATGCTGATGCTGAGATGTTTTGAGGGAAAGTGTCAGCACTGATGAAACTCTCAGTGGAAAATACTGGCAATGATTTGAGGTATAAATGCCAACTTTCATCACAGCTCTCCTGGCTGTTTTGTTCCAGCTTCCCTTTAGCGTTTTCTCTTCTATGAGACAAGATCACACTCACATTATCACTGAAACATTCCTTTCTCAACCTCTGAACTTACCTTCTCCTCAACTGCCCCATCCACAAGATACACAAGAATTTGACTTTGTCCTGGTTTGTGATGACCAACAGTCAAGAAAGTTCTTTGCCTAGAAAGAGAAGTGAGAGGACCTATGAGCCTGGAAAGCAGGAATCTACAAAGCTCTGGTAGGAAAGGAGCCCTGAGCCTGCAGAGCTGAAGGACAGAGCAGGAGGGGAAGGTGTTGTACAGCAGAGATGGGGGGGATCCTCTGACCCCTCCAGGGAGCATGGAGGCTGCTGAGCTGCTGCGTGATGAATGAGAAACCCAGAGATTACAATAATTTTGTTAAAGGGTTCTTAGCTCTGCTCTGCTCTTTTGATTAATGGGATTTTGTGAAGAGTGCAGGGAAAGGTCATCCGACACGTGTTCAACAGCTGATGACATTATTCAGCTCTGCCAGGGAATTGCTGCTCCCATGCACCTGCCAATGTACTTCACCAGCAGCTGTGAGAGTCCTGCAGCATCCCTCCAGCTGCACCAGGCATCCTAAGCACCTCCACAGGGATGAGTAATGGCTCCAGACAAGGCTTGTTACCTGAGTCTGCAGGATGAGGTGGCACAGTCACCCTCGCCACCCTCCTTACACTTCTTGGGAAGGGCTGTTATATAACCAACTGTCTCTGTGCTTCCCATCACAGGCAGATGTGTGGTACATCATATATATATGTTATATATATTATATACATTACATACATTGCACACATTGCACAGAGCCAGTAACTGTCCCCCAGGTCCATACCTGCCTGGTCCCTGTCTGCGGCTGCCTGTGGGGCTCAGTGGCTCAATTCCCTGGCACTGAATGGTTTGGGATCTCAGCCCTGCACAGCCCAGCCCAGCTGGGATCCCCCTAGGCCAGTCAGACTCATCCCAGTGCTGCTCCTCCCAACCCAAGCTGAATTGCTTCCATCTCCTGGTCCTATGCCTCCTGATCCATGGAGCTCCCTCTGGAGCACATGCCAAAGCACCCTCTGGAACACATCCCAAAAGCGTGAGGAGATGAGGCAGTTATCACCAGCCCCATGTGTAAATCTCAGCCTCAACAGCCCTTGCTGACAGCTCCCAGCAGAGCTGGCCGAGGCTCCTGACATCCCTTCATACGCTCTGTTAATCACTGCTCTCTACCACCTCTCCAGCTACCACTCAGCCACAGATTTACGGGCCCTACCAGCAGGAAGCACAGCACCGCTGGGAAGCACAGTGCCACTGGAATTGTGCCTCAGTGCCACTCCTTGCCCCAGGCTTGCACCCACAGCGCACACTGTTCTGGGGTGCCCCACAGCCTCCATCCCCTCTGTGGGGATGGGGGCACAGGTGTGCTGTGGGGACAGGCATGTCTCAGCCCTGCCCTTGCGGGGAGCCTGGTGCAGCTCAGGAGCTCCTCGCTGGGCAGAGGCTGACACACGGTCGTGCCCACGCGCTGGGCTCACACGTACCATCAGCTGGTGCTGAGGCTGGAGCATTTCAATGGCAGCACCAGCTCGGGCTGTGATCATTTTAATTGCAGGTGTTTTCCCTAGGGATGCTGAGTTCTCTGCAGGAATCAGTGTTTAGCCTGAAGCCAATTAAATATCACAATAGCTCTTAAAAACGGTGTGTGTTCAGTGTCTGGGAGTCCCTCTTCTTCCAGGTGAAGGTGTTCCCAGTGGCTGGGGGACACAGGTCAGTCATCAGCAGGATCTGTACACAGTCACGTCTCTGGGCATTAGCACAGCCTGGTGTCCTGGCAGACTGATGTCAGAGGTGTTATTCCTCCTTTCCTATGCTGTGTCTCTGATGAGTCCTGTCCCCACCCAGGGGCTCAGCACCAGCGTGGAGAAGCAGGGGTGCCCCTTCCAAACTCCACATGTTCTGCAGCTTCCACTGTTCTTTCAGTAACAAAACTTCCGTATTGTGATATGATAATCTGCTGGGTGTAAATGGCTTGTCCAGCCAGCCCTGCAAATCACCTCTTATCATCACACTCAATGGGCTGTGTCAACCCAATTTCACAGACAAACGCTTCTCTCCCTGACCATGGGCACTGACATGGATAACTCTGATTTACAAAGCCAATAAAAATAAAATCACTAAGAATTACTAAGAACCACTGACTTAATATAGGAGATTAGAATCTCCAAATTTAGGCTGACTGGAAGCCATTTGATACATGAACAGTGGCAAATGGGTTATAGAAATGTCAGCCATGCCAGGGTCAGGTGCCACAGTGTGATGATTTATTGGTGACAGAAGGGCTAATTGGTAAGTTACCTTTGCTGCTTCCCCCAGAGGCCAGGTTATTTATATCACAGTTTGTTTGTTGTCTTTTACTTTTGGGGTCAACCAAAATTTTTTATGGTAAGAAAAACATCAGCGTCCTGTTCATTAAAGTAGCAAGGTCAGGCCGAAGGGTGGAATTGAGCTGGAAATAATCAGGTTGGTGTGATTAACTCCAACCTCACTGCCATTCAGAGTGAGCCTCCAGCACGGCCAGCCTTCAGGGGACAAAGCATCAGCCACCAATCACAGGCAGAGGCAACTCCAGAAACAACCCATTGATAGGCAGAGGAAGCAATGTACAGCAAGGAGAGGGAGAAACTGCAAAAAACTGTCCCTCACTGGGTGCTGCTCCTGCCTGGGGTGGGTCCCAGGGTCCCCTGTGTGCCCTGCAGGGGTGAGAGGGCACCCAGGGTGCTGCAGGGAAACCCCAGGAGCTTCCTCCAGGATCCCCCTGCCTGGGGACATCAGCCTCTCCTCACCTCTTTGCATTATTTTTGCCCTTAAAGATCTTCCTGTTCTGTCCCTTGTCCTGCACCCTGTTTGCAGATGTTTGCAGATGTTGTTTGCTGTCTCAGCAGAGTCTCCAGGCTGAAGGCCTGCCCTGAGTGTGTGGCAGGCACCAAGATCTGGGGGCTGCACCCTCCACGGGCAGAAGCACAGCCAGAAAAGGGGATCCATGAGCCAGATGGCAGCACAGTTCCCAGGTGCTGGTTAGGAGGAATGGGAGATTGCAAATGAAAGGCTTGTGTAGACTTCAAACTTCACTCTGCCTTCATAAAGGTGTCAGCTGGAATTATTTTGGGCATTTACTTGCGTGGTCTAGTGCATCACTAGCTAAAACAGTTTTTTTTAAATAATGGAATTTGCTGCTTGGCTCATGCATAAAAAATA
>NW_008238321.1:4543567-4554727 GCF_000691975.1 Corvus brachyrhynchos
TAATTTTTTAGTAATAAATAGAGTCAAAAGTGTTGAGCTCAGCTGCTGGCACAGTGAGACACCCTGAGCGGGGGCAGAGGACAGGAAGCTCTGGGGGGCAGCCCCTCATGACATATTGGGAACACATCCTCAGGCAACATGGAGGGGAGACCCTGGGAGATGTGGCACCTCAGTGGCCAAAGCATCCTGTGCCACAGGGGGACACATCCCCATGGGGTTGCCCTGGCCTCCTGTCACTCCCACTGCACATTCTGTACAGCTCAGTCCTAGCATGGCAGTGCTCTTCTTCCCACTCCAACTGCTCCATCTCCAGGAAAGCCACTCTCCTCCTGGAGGAATGTGGATCCGGAACCTTTTCACTTCTGCACTGTTAAACTATTGGTGCATGAAACATGTTTCTAAAGGAACACCCACAGATGTTCGCTGGACACAGCCCAGCATGAATGGGGGAGTCACTGAGCCTGCCAGGAGTGTGAGGTATGGCTGGAAGGCCATTGCAAGAAGGACAAGGACAAGGCCAGCCCTTGGGCCCTGCTGGTGTCAGGAATCTTCTCCTGTGCCTCAGTGCTGCCACTGGGCTCCAACCATCAGATGGGGCTCAGCTGGGCCCCACTGCTGACAGGCATCACCAGGGGTCTCTGAAGCTGTGGGTGGGCACAGGACCAAAGGGACCTGCATACCAACCTCCTGCTGACTGGACACCCTCTCCTGCCTCAGCACACCAGGACACACGCTCCCCTTGTACTGCCGACAATTACAAAGGATTGCAGCAAGTCATGTCACCTGTGATGAGTCTGGAGAGAGGCACAGGGGCTGGTTATGGCCCCCAAGAAGCCATTCTGTTCCTCGTGCCTGGAGTAGGCCTGGGGGCTGGGGAAGGGCACAGACAGACCCCCCATGATGCCACCACCAAATCCAGTGCAGGGAGTCTGGGGCATGGGACAGGCTGGTCCTGGCCCTGCTCCCCTGTGCCGTGGGGTGCTTGGGAACCCAGGGACTGCAGTGGGGGAATTCTCTGCCTGAGGCACAGCACTGCCCTGAGCACAGGGTACAGCAGCCCCTCCTCCTGCACAGAGGCCATTGTATAAGAAGTGGCATTTTGATTGATGCCATTTGACATATGGAGAATTCCCCACAGCAGGCAGTCACTCACCCAGCTGATTACGGACTCTGACTTCTTTCTCTAATTAAAACTCTCCCTCCCATTTTAATTCCTTTGCCCCAAACTCCCTGTTCTGGCTCATCTCATCTCACTAACTGCCTGAGACAGGCACCAGGGATGCCCCACACCCAGCTGGCCAGCTATGGTGCCATCGAGCACAGTGCACAGCAGCCCAGCCTAGCGCCACAGGCTCGGGCATGCGGGGACACCCCTGACACCCCTGCTCCCACACAGACTGCCTGCGATCCAGTCAGCAGAGTCTCTGCCGTGGCCAGCTGTGGCCCAGCCCAACCAGATGGGCCCCAGCTCCAGCAAAGGGCAGTGTCCCACTCTGCCCCTGACTGCTGTCAAGCTGTGCCCATGGGGACACTGAGCCCACAGCCTGCTCCTTGTGAGCCCAAGGTCTGGATTTTTGGCGGGCATCACTTTGCAATGCTGCGCAGCTTCCCCTGCACCAAGAAGTTACATTTCAATGACTAAGTTGCAACAATTTGCCTCTGTCCGCAAATCCCACACTGGATGGGAGCCATTCCAACCAAATCCCTTCCCTTAAAACCATCCCACCTCCCTGCAGGCAGGGCAAACAGGGTGGGCAGGCAGGCTCAGCTGCAGACCACACTCCAGCTTGTCTCCAGTTAGAGTTCACCGAAGCAGGGTGAGTAAAACAGGGTAAAACAGGCTTTCTGAAGGAAAGCAATAGTCCTTCCAGGGCTAACGAGCTCGACAGGTCCCACATGGGTTCTCTTGGCCTGCTCAGACTCAGTTTTAATGTAACTAAGAGAAAAATATGTTTAAACATGGGATTTAACCCTCTGACATGAGCTTCATTCTAGCTGAGAGTAAATCCCCAGGAAGCACAGCCCAGGGCAGAGGGCACGCAGCCCCGGTGCAGAAGCTGGGGGGAGCTGGGGGGAATCAGGGGTGGTGATGCCAGCAGGACGTGGTGCTGCCAGGCCAGAGCCCACCTGCAGACCCCTTTTCAGGGACCATGGCCACCTTCCCCGCTTCCTGCCCAGCTGTACACAGCCTTCCCTGTGTTTCCCTCCTGTGTTCTCTCTACGGGGGGGGTCGTTGTCCCATCACATCTGTATTCAGCCCCAACACCCACTGGATTGAGACTGTTTGCCACAAAAACATGTGCTGTTGTTTTATAGAAACAAGTTGCCAAGCTGGAGTTGGACTGCAGTGGTAAATACTGGGTCAGACCCCCTCTCAGCAATGTCTGTCCCACTGTAATTAATATTGATTTTGTGCAGCTGAAATATAGCTACACAATTTAATTTTGCTGCTAAGATTTTTGACATTGCTGTTCTTAGAGATTAATGTGGGATTTAATGAAGGATTTGGGCTCTCATCTGTGATGTTCCCTCATCCTGTCGTGTGCCACAGACCCGCTGCTGACTGCTTTGCCACATGGCTTATAGCTGGTGACCCCGTGGGCAGCATGTGGCCCCATGCCCACAGCACCGGTGGGGCCAGCAGTTCCCAACCAGGCATACATGCCCTGTGTCACTGTGCTGCTTCAGGGGAGAGCCAGGGACCACGACACTGAGCACACTGCAGGACAGAGCCCACAGCCCATTGGGCAGGGGTGGTTCACAGCCACTGCCACTGAAGCATGGGCAACCAGTGACCCTGCTCACCCTGCAGTGAGACCATGGACAGCAGGACCGAGGACAGGGAAGGCTTCTCTCCTGGCACCCTGAGGTATGTGATGGCTCCCAGCCTCAAACAGAAGTGGAAATTGTCCTGTCTCAGCTCCAGGTCCATAAAGAACAAGGTGGGGCACGTGGACCCTTAGCTCCTTCATTCAGGGCTGGGACCAGGGTTTGATCCCATTAGTCCTGTGCCTATACCCATCAGGATGAGACTAATGCATTCCCCTTCATCTGCTCCAACAACTGGGCATGGCATGGCATGGCACCGGAGTGGCACTGCACAGCACAGCACAGCATGGCACGGTGTGGCACAGCTGGGCAGGACCCAGAATTCTCTGCCACAGGAAAGGACAGTGCAGGGTCTGGCCCTTGGACTCAGGGTGGCACTGTCCTTGCCGGTGTCTCTGTGGGGACACAGCACATGGAACAGCGACCATGTGGCCAGAGCAGATTTTTCGCTTATCAAATCAAGGAGCAGCTGGATTAGAAGATTAGAAACCAAATTAATTACTAATGACTTCCCGGGGCCTGGGTGGTTCTTAGGAGACTCCAGGCAGCAGCAGTGCTGGTGGCGCCAGGCGGGCGCAGGGGGCCCGTTCGCAAGCAGGCAGTGGGACAAGTGTGCGGAGCCAGAGGACACAACCTGGTCCCCACCGGGGGCTAGGTGCCACACGGTCGTGCTGCTGCAAGAGCTGGGGTTGGGGAACAGTGCAGGCCCCCAACTCCAGCTCCTGCTTAGCACAGGCTGGAGTGTTTGCACATCCATATTGAGATGTGCCCCCCAGTCCAGAAGGAGTTTGAGTCAGGGAGCTCGCCATGGCTGGACCCTCCAGCCCTGGGATGAGTGGGCACTGCACCCATTTCCCTGGGTGATTTTGCTCCTGGGGTAGCATGTGACCCAGCAAGTCTAATCTGTCAGTGTCTGTCTCTGTGGCATGGCCTTGTGGCCCAACCTGCTGGGTGCTGCTGGAGAGGGGAGCAGGGGTGGGAGTAGGTGAGCTGCTGGTGCTGCTGGCACAGTCAATGGGGTGGGGAAATAAACGCTGGGAAACAGCCGCTCCTGTCCCAGCTTGCCAAGACAGTCAGGCTAGTTGCCATCTGCTTCCTGACCTGGATATTAAACTGCAGTAGAGGATGAAATATGTCAATGGGAAGAAAGTTTTCTTCTGCCTGCCAGAGCCTTTTGCTCAAGTGAGCAAGGGCCAGGCAGAGGGATGGAAGGATAGAAGGAAGGAAGGCCAGAAGGATGAAAGGACAGAAGGACATCATGGAGAAGAGTGAGCCAGGTAACGGGCTGACCTCTGCATGGAGACTGCGTTGTTTTTAACCAGTTACCTCACAGCCTACAGAGGAGCTTCCCAGGGGTCTGGGGCCCTCTGAGGTCCCTGGGGAGAGCAAGGAGCAGTCTCAGTCAGTGCAGGTCACTTCAGCCCCCGGCATCACTGTACCTGAGGGCCAGCCCACCATGACCAACAGTCATGTCCCGTGGATGTGGGACACAAAGTATGTGGGCAACTCTGCACAGATGGCACTGACCAGCAGGGCCCTGTGCAAGGCTGCTGGAGCGCCCTTGCCTGCTGGGCAGTCCCCAGCTCCTTACACTTGTTACACTGGGCTAATGGGTTTAACAGAGATTGCTGGGTCACTAATTACAGAGCCTATTGAACAGCATATCTCAGCTTAAGGACACAATTAAAAGTTCACCCTAATTAATCAGAGGTAATTAACAGACCTTGCATTTCTCTGACATTAATTAATCAAGGAATTCCAAGCAAATCGATATAGGCAGGGGGGAATCAGGGGACGGAGGGAGTGGATGTTGCAGAGGTGATGTGCTCCCTGACCCACTTTTCTGGGCTGGGAGCAGAGTTGGGGTCCCCCACAGCAGCCCCAATAGTATCGCTATCTGTGTCACCCCCTGCCCCCTGCCAGAGCTGGATCCCGCTCTGCTCCCTTCTCAGCATGGGAGTCGGTGTGGCCACAATGACACGGGACTTGGGTCCTTCTGCAGGTCTGGCCAGTGACAGAACCACAGCATTGCCATTGGCGCTGTGAGGATCTGGTCCTGCAGGGTCCTGCATCCAGCCTGCTGGGTTCAGCCCACGAGAGTCTTCATGCCCTGCTCCACCCATCCTCACCGTGCTCACACGGGCAGCAGGGCCCATGCAGGCAGGGCTGCGTGCCCAGAGGACACAGGGCCAGTGGCCAGAGCCCTGCGGTGCCCTCGGCTGAGGACTGCTGCAGCTGTGCCAATCGTTAGCAGTGGTTTGGCTGCAAGTGCCTCATCTCCATCTCCCCGAGGAGATGTGTATTGAGATAATCCAGGCAAAATGATAGATGGACATCGGTGTCTTGTGTATGGATCTGGCTGGGGGTTTGCAATATTTTGCTGCTAAGGAAGCCCTCATTTGTGGCGTGATCGAGGACCCTGTGCCAAATCAAGGAAATTGATGTGCTTGTAGTGGGAAACTTAATCACCAGAGGGGAAATGCCCACCTCGTTTTTCTCATGAAAGAGGAATGCAGCTCTTTGATTTTTGGCTCTAGTATAAACAGGGTGTGATTAAATATTGTTTCCCCACTCTTTCTTGTCATTAATCAGGATATAGCTGCAAGCGCTGGGCGTGACGTGGGGACACTTGCTTTGATTCCTCAAGTTCTTAAATGGTTTTGTTCTCTTTTCAATCCCATTAAAAATAGCAGGCGGGGTGTTCAAAGTGCTCCTGCTGGAGAGAGCTTCTGATCTGAAGGATGCGAGCTCATGGGGAACGTGCCTTCGGCAGGGAGAGAACCCGCCCGTGGCCCCGCGGCTCCGTCCGCGCCTGCATGAGCGGCATCGCTGCGCCGAGCCGAGCCGCGACGGGCCGGGCCGGCCGGGGCAGCCTCACCGCTGTGCTGCTGGATGAGAATCCCTTAGCAGCTGGGGCACCGCCAGCCCCGCCGGGGCAATCAGTGCCCATTCTGGCCAATACAGACACCTGACACGAGGAGGTGCAGGGCAGCCTGTGTCCCCAGGACCCTCCGGGGGGGTTGCATAATCAACTGATACGGGCACAACCAGAGCCTCACTGTATCCACACAGCCCCGTAGACTGTGAACAGGGGAGGGTGGCTGGAGGAGCTGCTGCCCACAGTGCCACAGAGCTGCAGGAGGGCACTGGGAATGGGACAACGATGAGCACGCCAAGCTGGGAGCCCTCTCACAGTAGGGGCTCTCTTCCCGCCGCCCCTCTGCTGGCTGCCACCTTCGGCAGAGGTTGCTGCACTGCCAAGAGTGGCTGTTCTAGTCTGTTTCCAACAGGTGCAGAGCGGTGTCAATGCCGGCAGGCTGCAGGGAGAAGAGGGCAGATGCAGGGCAAGCTGCTGGGAGACCGTCACAGCGGTCAGGATGGACCCAGCCGGCAGCCCCTCTGCCCACCTGGGCTGGCAGCGACCCGTGGCTCTGTGCTCGCACCATCCCTGCCCGGCAGCTGCCTGCACGCACCACACGGCCCTGACTGCAGGTCACCGAGACTGGGAGCACGTCACTTCTTCACTCCCACCTGTGCCCTTCACTTACTCACAGCTCGGGAGCCCATGGAAATGCACCAGAAACTGCTGTCAAATGAGTTAATTTTAGTGCAAAGCTGCCACCAAAGCTTCTGCTGTTCTGCCTGTCACAACCTCTTGTGTCTGGTACAGCCACGTACCTCTCCCTCCCTGGGCTGCCCCACGAGCCTGCAGTCATGCTCCTGCCCAGCATCCCCACGGTGAACCCAGGTCCCCTCTGGGCCCCCCAGCCCCAAGTGAGGTCACTCAGGACACTTCAGTTGGCTGTCGGGGAGACTTTAAAAGCCTCCAGCGTGCAGAGCTATAGATACAGGGGTTGGCGTTGCCTAGACTTTCTGCATGTGCTGGCTCTGTGGGGTTCAGGTGGGTCCCTTGTGCTGTGCCCAGTTCCCCCCTGTGCCAGAGCCACGTGGCTGCTCACCCAGAGGGGACAAGAGGAGGGAACCACTCCCAGATGCCCAGCAGTCCCCGAAGATGGTGCAGGTAAGTCGGTGTTGGTTTTGGAGTGGCTGCAGGGACCTCTCCTGACTGAGGCGCTGCTACCCTCCATAGCTTTCCTGCAGCCCAAGACCTCTGCCAGCACTTCCCGCTCTCCCGGTCTTCTGTGGCTTTTTATCAGCCCATGGCTTTCAACATGGGCAGTGACACCTCCTGGCACATGGAGGGGGACCCTCAGTGAAGTGGGTAAGAAGAGGGCAGGCCTTCCTCCACCCAGCGATGGTGCCAGAGGAGGCAGCAGTGTTGGGAACAAGAGTGAGTTACCCAGTCTTGTCCCTCCAGTGGAAACAGGGCAGCTCGCTTCTGATTTTCTGCCTTCAAGTTTACGTAAGGCAAGGACGGGGTTACAGAGCTGTGGAAGAGCTGGGCTGAACATGAGGTGACACTGAAAACAAGCTTCAAAAAAAAAATTACCAGCTTGTGTTTGAGTACAGATTCCTCATTTGCAGTTAAATATAATTGTGAAGGTCTGTGAGCCAGAGAGATATTTCGAGTTATTGGAGAACTAGCTCCTGGCCCTGTGATTCCCGAGGAATGATAATGAGATTTACCCTAAGCAGGCCCTGCGGAGAGCCTGGGAGAGCTCTGTGCGATGATAGTGTATGATGAGAGCAGAGATGGTTCAGGGTCCCCGCCTGCCGCAGCACACAGATGAACCCTGCAACTGCATCATTTTCTGTGCTGTTCACACTGTGCCTGACGCTGATAGACCCAGAATAGCCACCTGGAGCCCTCCAACACTGGGGAGGTGGCTCTGGCTCCTTTCGGAGCAGGAAGGCTGCTTGTGGGGGAGAGGGAGGATGCAGCCGCCCTGGGGAACCAGGACATAGGGAACCTGTGGGTCACCCTTGCCCTGCCTGCACTGCCTCATCCCAGGGTCCTTCCCTTCTTTTCTTCAGATTCTGGTGCATTTCCAGCCCAGCCCAGCCAGCAGGTGCCCAGTCCCATGGACAAGATTCAGCCCACAGTGCCACAGCAGCTGCCTGCCCTGCCCAGGTGGTCATGGCTGGGACAGAGGGTCTGCCTGACCTGGCATCCTCATTGTCAGAAGGCAGCACCGAGGTCAGTGCCTGCTGGACCTCATCGCAGCAGGAGCAGCAGTGGCCTCCGGCATGGTGGGCAGCAGAGCTGTAACACGGCCCTGCTACGAGGGGCAGGAGCTCAGAGGGGGCCGGCGCACCCCTGCCCACCTCGGTTATGGTCTTTGCAGCGTCAGTGACAGATACGTAAGGATTAAATTGCAGTAATCTCTGTAATCTACTCAGTGAGATTAAAACCTCCCCCCGCCCCCAGACTTTATCCCTTTCATTCCAGGACTCTTGAGCAGTGATTACAGCCGGGGGAAGCCATTTAGCTTTTAAGCACCACTCCATCCTGCTTAAAAATGCATTTCAGAATCAAATGAGTTTGTGCAGCACAGCCAGGGCTGGCTGCTCTGGCTGGGCAGGAGGCTCAGAATTAGGACCAAAGTAGCTTGAGTCAGAGTCAAAATTAAATTTATTGTTTCTGACCTTATTGGGAATACAGTGCATTTACAACTGATTAATGAGGCTTAACATGAGTTCAGACCCAATTCAAGGCAGCTCCAAAGCCTGCACTTCCATCCTGCTGTCTGACAGGCACTTTGAGACTCCCCTGCCCTTAGGAGACCCCAAAGTGAGGAGCTGGGAGATCTGCCAGCCAGTGTTGGGTTGGGTGTCAATGAGCTGAGGGGCTGTGCGAGCCAGGATCAGCCCTCAGAAGCAGCTCTGGGGCCAGGGCAGCTGAAGTGCCATCAGTTGACAGGACTGAGCACCACCTCCATCCTCTGCAGCACCGAGCCTGTGGCTATCACTGGTCCAGTATGGTGCGAGGGCTGCACCAAAGGGCAGGAAACCACTCAAATGCTGACTGCTGCTGCAGTGCTCCTGGAGACTTTGGGAGTGAGGATGCAGTCCCAGCATACTAACAGTGCTTGGGAACAGCTGAGTCCTGCTGGCCTGTTCCCCCCCACAGTGTTCACAGTATCCTGAGGGCCTGCAGCGGGTCTCTGAGCACCATCAGCTCTGATCCCCATCCTTGCACCCTCCTGGCCCCTCACTGCTGCCCATGGATCTGGCTCAACTGCATCCTTCTCCTCCATTGCCCAACTCCAAAATGACAAAATGTCCTTTTACCAGCTCCAGGTTTCCTACCAGGACAATGAGAACAGGGAGGCACTTGAGCAACAGGCCTGGTGTCTGTTTCAGGACCTCACTGGGGCCATGAGGCTGGAGCAATTCAGCCCTGGCTGCCCCGCAGCACTGAGGATCCCTGTCCACGTACACATACCGCTCAGCCTCTGATTCCCAACACAAGGGGAGGTGGCAGTTTGTCAGCCCAGAACCAAAAGGTTGTTAATGACATAAATATTAGACACAGAAAACTGGACTAACAGTGACGATTTGGCCCTGAGCACTTTCTTTGGCTCTGGAAATAAATTCTAAACTTGTTCTCTTCTGCCTTCAACATGGAGACATAGTGGGCAGGACACCACTTTTAATCTTATTTGCTGTTTCTAGTGTGTACTTTATTCCTTCCCTATTCTTTTAGGTTTCATTCTCTTGGCACAAACTTTGTGTTTGATTTGAGATTTCTGATCTCAACACTGGGGCAGCTTTTCTCTCTGCCTGCTTGGCAGCTGTCTGTGCTTGGGATGAGCCCTGGGCCAGGTCCCCCCTGGAAAACACACAGAGCCAGGAGCCCCCAGCAGTGGTTCCTGCTGCTGTCAGTTCATGGTATGGTGAGATCAGTTTCTTGGAGGGGAAATAAGGCCATAGGGCTGGCCTGAGGCCTGAAGACAGGCTCCAAATCCCTTGCATGGTTTTTGTGTCATGAGCGCTGTTCGGCCACAGCCCCACAGTCCCATAAGCCAAGCGCTGCTCTGAGCAGGGAGGAGCAGGAGAGGCTGCTGGGGCCATACTGGAGACACTACCCTGGGCAAATGAGCATCAAGGAGCTGCAAGCGGCCTGGGAGGGACAGGATGTTGGGGGTCCTTCAGGGTTAATGTCAGACAAGGCAGTGGCGTCTAGCTGCTTTGGTAAATCCCAGTACAGGAGATTGGATAGTTTGGGAGTGGTGAAGGAGGTAAGATGGGAAAGATCTGCTTGGGAACAGAGCCAGGGACCCAAGAGAGATGAGAAGGAGAGGGAGCACTGATGGGACCCTGAAAAGTGGCTAAGGGATGTGGGGAAGAGAAGATGAAGGAGAGGATGGTGTAAGGCTGGGTGCAGAATGCAGCACCAATTCCACAAAGGAATGGGTGAGGGGGGCAGAAGGAAGCAGGATGTTTCCCAGAGCTCGCAGTTCTTCCTCCAGCCGCCATGCTGCAAGGCACTGGCTGAGGAGAGGGAATCTTCTGCGGTGATCCAGTGGGCTCTTTCATCCTGCAATGCCAGTGCCTGGCTTCCCGCTCCAGGGATCCCACTGGGGGCTGGCTCCCAGGGCTATTTTAGCACAGGTGGCAGGGCCGGGAGCATGCTGATGGCACCAGAAAGCTGTTGTTTATGTGGAGTGGGGTGTAAACAGCAAACATGTCATGGGAAAGACATGCCCTACACGGATACAAAGACTGGAAGCAAAATTGTCGGCTTTACAAAACATTCCTCCCTTGCAAGTAGAGAAACCTGGAGGTGTTGAGGCATCCGCAGCAGCTTTATTTATCCAGACGCCTCTAATGTTCATGCTTAGGCAATGTGTCTGCTGCCGAGGCTGGATCACCACATGGAGGTGGTGATCTAAAATGGAAAAAGCAACTTTTCCACAAATTTGGCAGTTTGTCATGGACAGGAACTAAGTGATGGATACCTTCCACGGCAGAAAGGGGAACCTGCCAATGCCTGGCCCCTCAGGTACCTCCACCCTTGCTGTCGTTGCCCAGGCAGGGCAGTGGCCCTCGGATGGGGGGCTGGAGCCCCATGGGCTCTGTCAGTGCCAGGGCCCTGCCTGGCACTGCACTGGCTCTGGTGCAGCACATACGAGTGGTGGGAGAACCAGCCCTGGGTGCATTCACACCAGTCAGGGATTGCCCAGTGCTGTCCAGCTCCTCTGAGCTGGTGCTGTGCACGTGGCTCCATCCCCCTGCTTTGACCCACACAGAGGGGCCAGGGCTCAGCCCTGCCTGGCAGAACCTGCTGCCACACAGAGCAGTGGACACAGTACCCAATGTCCCCAAAGGAAAAACCCGTGGGTCACTGAGGATGATGTTTGTCTCCACAAGGACTCAGCTCATCCTCTAGATCCAGAGCTCTCCCGAGGCAGCAGCATCCTTCTTCCT
>NW_008238321.1:4554760-4555283 GCF_000691975.1 Corvus brachyrhynchos
CACCAACCCAGGTGAGAGGCTGCAGGCAGCACTGCTTTTCATTTTTTCTCCATTGTTTCTTATGTCTGCACCGAGTTCTGGATGTTGCACAGGACGGAACCTGGTCCCCGCCCTGGACTGGCTGCCGGGAGCCTGCGGCATCCTCGTTTGTGTCGGGCTGACACTTCTTGCCTGTCTCTCCCTATCATCATCCTTCTTCCCAAGGAACAAGACAAGTAGTTTTCTGCAGCCGATCAAGCTTCTAGTGCTGAGAAAGCAGGAGCGATGGCTGCTAATGTCTAAGCGGTGCCGCACGCAGACCTTCGGCTCAGCAGGAGCAGCCAAGCGGAAGCCTGGGATGTCGGGGTGCAAGAGAAAAGAAAAGGGGAGCCGGGGATGGGGATGGAGCAGTCCGCAGTCATACTCTGCCACAGCCGGTGCGCTTCCCGGCTCAGACTGCATGTGGGGCATCACACCCGGGACAGGCGGGGCTGAGCAGCCCCAGCCCGGCAGTGAAATTTAATTCATGTGTAACTTTAAAGCT